>NW_026063142.1:0-19886 GCF_023897955.1 Schistocerca gregaria | reverse complement strand
ACCGTGAAGACCAGCCTAGACTTCAGGGTGGCTCTAATGCCACTCTTGATTCCTTGTGGATGGCTTGGAAGTTAATGCTGATAATCTCTGAGAACTGTACACAGTCGTATGCGTGAATACAAGGTGCGCTGATAAAAAGTAAAACATTTATTAACAGTCGGCTGCTACTTGGATAATCAGCACGTGATTACCGACGCAAAAGGTAACACAGAGTTTGACAGTAGGAGTACAAAAAATATCTCGTGACCAAAGACGTAAGCGTAGTTATGGCGATTAGCTTCTTAAAAGTTTACACAAGTACAGATGGAAATTGTGCTCGAATATGTGATACAAATAAAGCAATATACTGATGTGAGTTGGGCGTTTTACTGCTCTGTAACTGGCAACAGGATCGCGTTTGCGTGTATGTTATCTGGGCATCACAACCAATTAAAATAAATCCCCCCCCACATAAGTATAAAAAGGCAAATGTCGGGCTTGGTAGTCTAGCGATAATGAGCGTGCAGGAACAGTAGAAGTCGTGAGTTCGAATCTCGGTGCCTTTCTTTTTTTGTATTTTTAAGTGCAGTGTGCCATGTTTTTGGCTAAATATACCACTTAATCTTTTACCCTTGTTTTCGTCTGTCTGTTGCAGATCCTTTGCTTCAGGAACGGGGAGATGTATCAAGTTGAAATTTTTTTCACATACTGAGGTCGTGTTCCCTTCACGGTGTAAAATATACAGACCTAGAGGGCACTTTCTGTTGACCTACACTAATGAAAATTAGCAAGGAGCAAGGTTTTACAGTACACGTAAAGGAAAAATCCGAAAACTGGGAATTTGTTATTATATCACACGGAAATTGTTATCCAACATCGAACTTCAAATTACAACATCAGTAGTTCTGCGTTCATGTTGACTGGTTCCCAATACTAAACGTCAAATATCGCGCAAGGAATGGCAGTATTGTGTTTCGGAATGTAGCCGTCATCAGATATCCATATGCGATTACTGCATCTGCATATGTCGTTCAAAGTTGCATGTGAAGCAGAACAGACACAGTTAGCCTCAATGCAGAACTTCTAATTACTCTAATAACAGTAATACTTAAATATCTGCAACATTTCGCGGTCCTGTCACCAACTGTATAAACATTAATTTTAATAATGAACAGTCTCAGTTGCACCGTTTATCTAGAATTTACCTGTGTTTCAGTCGGGATAACCCAACCTTCTTCACAATAACAGTATCTACTGTCTGTCCATAGTGGACATCGCCAAGTTAATACTACTAATTCATAAACTATCGCCAGACTGTAAAACTTATCTGGCACTGCATCGGCCCCACTTCGCGACCGCGATACGGCAGCCACGAGTGCTGTACTGGATCTCCACTATGAACACACAGTAAACATTGTTATTCTGAAGAAGGTTGAGTTATCCCTACTGAAACCTGGGTAAATTCTAGGTAAGCGATGCAACAGAGGCTGTTCATTATTAAAATAATAATACTGGTCGCCTGCTTCCTGCATGACTTTGTCACATTTATAGTATTAAAATGAAAACATTCTCGAAAATCTTTTAATCCGTGGGATCGGTATCTTGCCAGGATCAATGTCGATAACGGGTGAAAATAGTCGAGATTCTCTATTCCCGGAACGTATGAACTGTCTACGTACATAATTAAGTTTGTATAACATCCTCAGCGAGCGAGTCCATTTTTTGTATATTATGCAATGTACCTTTTTTCTCTTTTGAAAATGTGTCTTAATGACGTGTAAGATTTTGCAGTTCATGGATGACTGACATGCAATGATTCAAACCCATTACATTCTTATGCCTTGTCTTAAATAACAATGCTGCAATGAGACTGAAAATTGAAACCTATTACAGGGTTGCCACAACTTTCCCCCAAGTGAAAGACCTAAATTGAAAAAAAAAAAATAAAATGTAATGACCTCTGTGTTTCTGAACGTGTGAACAAAAATCTTAAGTACTAACATCAAAATGTTGTGTAATGAACTGCTTGTAGATGGAGAAAGGAAGCCCAATGGTAGATATGTTTAATTAAGATCACTGATTTTATTTTCATAAAGCGAAACCCATTTGGTGACGGAAATATGCATTTTCTTGGAGTTGCGAGACACATTCCTGAAAGCAGTGATGGTATTTAAAATAATCTCAGAAAAAAGTAGGCCTCTCGAAATAAATGTACAAGGTGGGCAAGAGGTGTGTCAACCAACACTGTAGGTGACTGCTAATAAAATTATGCTTCTATGTTCGTAATTGTCGGTTATTACTCACTGAGTTATGTCTATTATCTACAGGTATTGTGTGATTTTTTTTTTCTTTCAATAAATACATGACTTCATAGTGTACAAACTGCCTGCGATTGCCACAATTTTTTTTTCTTATCGTCCATTCTTTCAAATATATAAACTACTTTCGAAGTGCCAAAATATACTATAATAAATAAATTTTGTATCAAACGCCGCACTGTACAATATACTTGCTGTGAGACAGTCACGATTCCCGAAATACATCGCCTGGGGCCGAGGAGGGGCACCACAGTCCTAGGTCCATGGCAGTACCCGCACATTAGTGGCAAACTATGGGCTTTGGATCGGCAGGCCCGATCCGTTAGAGAGACCCACAGAAATGGCCTGCAATTTTTGCCCGCCACGAAAGTCCATTCATGTGACCAGCCATTCACATGTCACAGTCACCACGTCGATGAAATGATACCGCGGCGATAACACACGCAACGGGTAACTCGAGCAAATACTCTGAGCGTAGTCAGCAACTCACCGTAAGGATGATCGCTCAGGCACATAGAAAAGACCATCAAACTCTATAACTAAATTTCTGGCTGCAGCCTTTGTCAGAAAACGAAAGTTGTTGTGACTTTTTTTTACCGCCAGTTCATTTGTCCAGTTGCGGAAGCTGTCAGGCGCTGACGCCACGCTGCAACACACCACTGCCAGGCGGGCTGCATCGAGCACAGCCCCTGTAAATCAGCAAATGCACAGTCCAGCAAGCTAAGAAAGTTGCAACTCGGTCTGCAGAGGTCCTTCGTGCATACGAGACACTAGAACAGGTGGTGCACACAACCGCGACAGTATCAGTGCTGCTGCGGACCTTTCGCTGCATCCACTGTGACTCGTGCGGCCACTGGAGTGTAAGTGTGCCTCCCGGGCAGTCCTGTCGTAGCCGACAATTGGTGCCCAGCATCGCCTCCGACTGCACGCCGCCTTCGCTTCCTGTCCACAGTGTTAACTATACAGACGGCGCTTCTACGAAATCGGCAAAAAATTATATACACCATTTAAAGAATATTATGTTTTTGAAGAAAACTACACTGTCAAAAATTCCCTTTAACTAACAGCTAAAATTAAAAACTTTTCCATTTCTGATGATGGTAATTCCGTATCCTTTAACGTAATTAATTTACTTGCTAACATTCACATTTATGAGACTATTAAAATTACTGATGAGAATCTTCTCCAACACAAAAACCTAATGTACAAGAAATTAAAGATGTCATTAGGTTATTACTTCTGATACTCTCCTACAACTATTTCCAGTTTAACGCTGAAATTTTTTTTACGACCTTAAGCCTTTGCCGTGCCCACTTGTATAACAAGTACGCTTGCCAACAGTTTTGTTAAACATCACAAAAGGCAGTACTGTAAGAAATTGGTGTGACCTGAGCAATTTTCCAGTCTTTAGGTACGGATCTTCCTGTGAGCGGTTGTATATAATTACTAAACATGGAGCTATTGTATCAGCACACTCAGAAGAACTTGACTGGTATACAATCTGGAACGGAAACCTTGCCTTTAATAAGTGATTTAAGGTGCTTTGCTACACCGAGGATATGCACTTTCTGTTGACTGGGCTTCGGGAATGCTTACTTCGTATTCTTTGCTGAAGGAGTTTCGGAAAACCACGTTTCTTAACTCTACTTTAGTGGCACTGTCATCAGTGACTCCACTGTTACTTTCGCCCAGTGAAGGTACTGATTGCGTCTTGACACTGGTGTACTCTATGCATGATCAGAATCTCTTTGGGTTTTTCGCCAGATTTCGAAACAGAGTTTTGTTGCGGAAATTATCAAGAGCATCTCGCACTGTAGTAACCGCTATATTTAGAACTTCTGCAAAACATTGCCAGTCTTGCGGATTTTGGATTCTTTTAGATTTGGCATGCTTTTTCGTTACTTCTGCAACAGCGATTTCACCCGTTTTGTCCATGGGGGATCAGTACCATCACTTATTAATTGATGTGGTATATATATCTCTCAATTGCAATCGATACTATTTCTCTGAAATCATTCCACATCTTTTCTACGCTTACATGATCAGATCGGAAGGAGTGGAGGCTGTTTCCTTAAAAATCGTTAAGAGCATTGTCACCTTTTTTTAAACAGATGTACTTTAAGTTTCTTTTTGATGGTTGTAGGTGTTACAGTATTCAGTGTACAGGCAACTGACTTGTGGTCGCTAATCCCTGTATTCGTCATGATACTACCTATTCATCCAGGAATATTTGCTGCTAAGAGGTCAAGTACGCCTTCGCAATCATTTATGCTTCGAGTGGGCTCACGAACTAATTGTTCAAAATAATGTTTTTAGAAAGCATTCAGTACAATTTCGGCTGACGTTTTATGCGTACCGCCGCCTTTAAAGGTATAAATTTTCCAGCATATCGAGGATAGATCGAAATCAACACCGACTATAATTGTGGAAGTGGGGTACCGATTTGAAATGAGACTCACGTTTTCTTTGAACTGTTCAGCAACTATATCCTCTCAGTCGGGGTCGGTAAAACGATCCAGTTTAGTCCGATTGACAAGTATAGCCTCTACCCATACTGTTTCGCAGGAACTATCTACTTTAGTTTCACTACAAGGTAAACTACTTCTGACAGCAATAAATACTCCAGCACCAACTATGTTTAATCTATCCCTTCTGAACGTTGTTAGGTCGTTTGAAAAAATTTCGGCTTAACTTATTTCCGGCTTTAGCCAGCTTTCCGTACCTATAACTGTTTGAGCTTCAGTGCTTTCTATTAGGGCCTGGAGCTCTGGTTCTTTCCCAACACAGCTACGATAATTTACAACACCGATCGTTTCTACAACCACCTTACTGTGTGTTACCTGCCCCCTTTTAGACAGACGCCATTTCTATGTTTTCCTGAGACCCTCTAACCTAAAAATGCACCCCAGCCGCCCCCACTACCCGTGCAGTGGACTCCTGACCTATTAAGCGGAATCCGGAAACCCACCACACTATGGCTCAAGTCAAGGAATCTGAGGCCTACACAGTCACGTAACCGCCTGAGCCTATTATTCATACCTTCCACTCGGCTCTGCACCGAAGGACCACAGTCGGTTCTGTCGATGATGGTGCAGATTATGAGCTCCGCCTTAAACTCGCTTAACCATATCCGCTAAACAAAAGGAGAGAGAATCTCCAACAATCCAAAGCGACACACGCCATTGGCACCGAGTTGGGCCACCACCTGCAGTTGGGTGCACCCTGTACTCTTCATGGCATCCGGAAGCACTCTTTACAAATCAGGACTGACTCCCCCACCTTGTGCACACTGCCGTCGTTCCCCTCCTTGGCAGCCATGTTACTAAGGCGGCCAATTACGCGCCTATTATTGGAGTTCCGAACTACCAGCAAACTCACCTTCTGTGAACACACAGAATTTGCGTTCCAAGAAGCTTCCTCTGGAGGCCCTACGATCGGCCCCTCGCAAAGTCTTTCGCTGCCTGCCATACTTTGGAATGATCTCTCACTCGACCACAGGTGAGGGATCAACCTCAGCGCAGCAGACCAACATAAATGTAGGATAATGACATCACTGCTGCTCGAAGATCTGCAGTCAGAGAAGACAACTCCAAATGCAAGGGGAAAAGACACAAGATTGCTGTAAGTAAATATCAGAAACTTATCTATTATAAAGAACGTTCCTAGATGTAGAAAGCGACCGAAATTGGTAATTCTACTTACGATGTTTTAAAAGAATTAACTGATATCGTAAAATAAACCAAGTCTGCTTTTCTTCATGGTTACGTGACGTTACGTATATATCTGTTTTGTATTTTTATTCGTCATTGCCTTCCGTTTAAGCTCACTCAAGCTAAACAGGTCTCTGCTGCCAAGTCATTATCAATTGTCATTGATGAAGGGTGAAAGCAAAGGAAAGAGTATTCATTTTCTTTTCCCTCATGGCGGATTTAGGGAGTTGGGATGCATGGCAAAAGCGCATTCTTACGCGACTTTGGTAAAAATAAAAGTACTTTTATACCGTAACAGCGTTGTGTACGTTGATTATGACTCTATGATCATACTGATATACTAAAAAGGACAACCAAACCAGCATCTACTGCAACGTGGATAGTAGTACGAAAAGATTTGTTTTTACTTTTTAGACATTACTCCTGACTAGAAAATTCGAAGCGCAAAGGACCGTTACAATCGAGTCTGCACAATTCGAAGTTCGAATAATTAATTCTATTTAACTCGACTTTACTCTAGATGAAATCAGGAAAAATCGAAATAAAATTTTTATTTTCTTTTTACTAACGTATTTCCAGTTTTCTTACATGTTTTTTGCTTTAGTATTTGAAAAGGAAGGTACACACAAATGTTCGAAAATACATAAATTCAGCTTCATTCATTTTTCAATGCTGAATCAACTGTCACGAATGGTTGCTTTTTGTCAATTAAGTTTCTCATAAAGGACCTTATGTCTTTGGAGCTAGCTTGTCACTCCTTATTTGTATCTGAGACTTCTGTTCCCAGACTAACCGTAAATGTCTTAGCGTTCCGTAAAGCTATAACCTCCGACATATACCTTTTGTACCCTGCATTGAGTAAGGCAATACCATAAACTTTCGCCTCGCCCGGTCTGCTTGCTCCCGCTTTTTAATACTTATGAGCAACATTATCTTTCCGCTCGATGATCGTTTGCAGCTTGGATGGTGGAATCCCGAAACAATTCGTTACCTGCTACTTCTCGTTGCATTCCACAGCGTCGAAACTCGTTTCTGTTTTACGAATGTCGGAAACTTCCTGGAAAATATCCTAAAGTGAAAAACGTCTACTTTCTCCGTGGTAGAAGTTCCTTGTGTGACAAAATGGCGTCAGATTTGAATCACTATTAATTACGAGACTGACAGTGCGCAAACAAAGGTTAAGTCCACGTGGTTGTCACTTATTGCCTGTATTGGCATATGCGGGTCATTGTTAGGAATCATCTTTATGTAAAGTTATAAACTGGTGTAGCTGTAAGATAGGATTCTCATTTGTGTGTCATTGCGATGAACAGCTTAGGGAGCGCCGCTAGGAGTAACAGAAAATAAAAATATTCGCCGGAATATAAACGAAAATCTATATTGAGTTTAAACCTACGACACAAAGGGAGAGTTCGTCTCAGGACTTGTAAATATGCTCTAAATTACAGAAAACGCGAGAAAAGCCCTCCCAGAAGCCTAAATAGGGCAGCGCTGAGAGAAGGCGACAGCTCCCTCAGAGTCGGAAAAAAAGGAAGAAATTGCGCAACGCGATAACGTACTCAAAGGCTATATCGTACCCCAGCCACTGAAAAGTCCAAAATTGTGAGTGTGAACACTGTAATAAAGATATTGATAACTTAATTTCATATTAATATGAAACACATGTTACGATTTTATCCCGACGTTTTCACGAAAAATGTACGGCGCAGACCTGAACTGCACACACAGAAATTTATTTGCAACGGATTAATAATATGCTGTGGTATTTCGTGCATTGTTAAAACAACTGATGAAACAGACAGAATTATCTGGTGTAAGCTAGGCGTTGACTTGTAATTATAGAATGTCTGCGGGTCGTTTTGATATGACAGTCGCCTCGATTAGTGAAGAAGTTGCTTCGGTTTTCTCGAGGCATTTGGGAACAGGTTGAAACAAACGATTAACAACCGTCGACTGCATACAGTCGCAAAGGCTGATTTCAAATGTCTTTGGTAACTGTAAAGCTACTTCACCTGGGTAGGGGGGACAGCTACTAGTCGGAGGTAAACACTTCCTCCTCACAGCGTTCTAATGTTGCCGGCTACACTATGCCACTCAGCGTCCGATGTAAACACAGCCGACAACAGGAAGTGTGACAGGTCTACCAGACCGAGTTCAGAGCAGGAAACGGCCGGGGTCCCCGGTGGTCTAGTGGTAAGGGGGTCTGGAACGTTCCAGCGCCTCGGCTGGGGCTATTCGCCCCAGCCGGGCCGGGGTTCAATCCCCGGCCGGCGCTGGAATTTTCAGATTTCCGAACACTAGCCTCCACCTCTGCCCTGGCATGTGGCGCATGCCGGGCACCCCCGTGGGGTCCGTGCTTCGGATCCCACGTGGAGCTCACTCCCACACTACAAAATATACCTCATTATGCTGCTGCAATCACTTATTTTAAATTTTAATACGCACACTTTCTTCACCAGACCACATCCACATATATTTTCCAGGTACTTTCTACATAAGACATCTCACTGTCGCAAGAAACTGCATAGTATCATGAACATTTGTAGGATTGCAACAATGAAATGAAATCCTCACTAAAAAAACTAATAAGTTTTATTTTCCTTTTTGTGCTAAATGCTGCTAAGATAAATACCAAAACAGCTTTCATTTTCTTGTAGGTAATTATGAAAGTAAGTTTGGCTATAATACTGAATAAATTATCTCAATGTCAAAGAAATGCAAAATATTATATCAATACCATCACACAAGATATTTTCAGGTGTCTCAGTCTGCCTTTTCTTTTTAGTATCCTGATTGATTATACGATAATAAATAAATTCTGTATCAGAAATCGTTTCGTAACAGTTCACACTCAGTGCCATTTATAAGTGAATATTGTCAGTAATTGTAGTTTCAAAACGAACACAGGCCTTTTTTTCAAATTATTCAAGTGTCAAAATGAGATTAAGATAGGATACAGGTCACTAATGAGATAAACTCTTTGTTTGTATGATACAGGATAATTCTCCTGGTCTTATGTCAGCTGAATGCTAAATTAAACAGTTAACATTTAAAAAAATGAATTTTACTGACAGGTCTACATGTCTCATATAATATTTCTGTTGGTAGTTTCATGACAACCTCTAAGGCTCAGCTTTATATAAAAGTACCTTGCAGGTCAGAAAAGAAATTTTATTACTACCTCTACAGATTCAGTTGGTCTATTGTTGTTGTACTATTGTTGCATTGCGAGAGAGAGACTGCTACTATAGCTGTTTTCTTTTGCTATTAAATTCCGTGCCATATCTCCATTCTAAATGCTAAAAGGCGTGGATAAAACTTTTAGCAATACTATTTCCTTTTCACCACATCGCTGCTAGGTGTCGCTACTGGTCCCTCATACAGTCAGTTGTCTGTAGCGCAGGGCTTCGCTACCAGAGGGCTCTAGCGGAGCTGGCGACGACTCACTCTGCCGGGATTTGCTGCTTCACTCCTGAACGAGTACGCCAGCTGAGATACCCGCTAAATCCTCACACTAAACGAGAAGCGTAATAGCACCAATACCAAATAAGGCAACTCGTGGTCAGTGCGAATATTTTCAAACCACCACTATGATAACTCCTAGCTGAAAATACTGATACAAACTATTTGCGGAGGAATGGAGCACCTTACAGAAGCTGATTTAGAGGAAAATCAATTTGGAGGGAACAGCACCTATATTTATAACATCTTTCGATACAGAAAAAACTTTTGACGATGTTGACCAGAATACACAGTTTGAATTTAAGATGGAACCAGGAATAAAATATAGCGAGAGAAACATTACTTAGAACTCCACCAGAAATGAGACAGAGGCTGTACAAGTCGAAGGACATAAAAGTAAGGCAATACGTGAGAAGTGAGTGAGACAGCGTTCTAGTCCATTGCCTGATGTTATTCATTCTATATGCACGGTGTTTCACACTACTCGTGACTATACAGGGTATTTAACTGATCAAGTTTTACATAGGAATCTACTTCTGAAAACGTCATCTTGCGATGCTACAGAACGTCAAAGTTATAGGAACCGGCAACTACAAAAATAGATGGATCCCATGAAGATGTTACAAACTTTCTAAGATGATGCAGATGGATAAATGCGTACATTTGTGATTATGTCCTTGCACCGGAAAATTATAACAGAAAACCTTTCTGTTACCTCTGACAGTATGTAACGTTATCGTTGTTGCTAGGATGTAGGACAGGAAACTTGCAGAGGCGGTGGTATGGAACGAAAGAAGAAAACAATGTGCAGTACACATAGGCTGTAAGATGCATACATCATGAACCATGAGCACTTGTTCATCATCGCTTGCGTGAAAGCCATCTCCACTATTGAACAAGTGCTTACAGCTCCAGAATTATGCAGTTTAGAGTTCCATGTTTACTGCACTTTTTTTCTTGTTTCGGTCTATACTGCCGCCTCTGAACTTTGCCTACCCTACAATCCTAGCAACAACAGTACCAGTACATGTATTCCACTGTCAGAGGCAGGATAACGATTTTCACTTACAACTTTCGACACGTTTGTTTCCGGTACAGGGGCCCTTACCTCAAATCGATACATTTGTCTGTTTCCATCATACTAGGAAGTTTGTAACACAATCACGGATCATCTTGCATATACATACATTTACCGGAGCTGGCGCCTGTGACTTTGATGCTCCACAGCGTCGGTGGGTGACGTTTGCAGGCATGAGTTTCTATGTAAAACTGCAAGCTCTAGAAGTGTTGTGGCTCAGTGGTCTGAAGAAGATGATTCTTGCGAGGAAGGAAATATATTTGAAGATGCAAGTAGTGAAGAATTAGCCAATGAACCTGCAGATGTGAATATTGAGGCAGATGGCAGTCCTTCCGATAATATTACTTCATCAGAGTCTGAAAATGGAGCACCACCACAAAAAGGTATAGAAGACCACACATACATTAGTCGGAATGGAGCGATTTGGAAATTAGATCCTCCTGCAACTTTTCGTACGCCTGTCCATAACATCGTAAAGAAGGCATCTAGTCCAGCCCTTGGTTTGAATACCTGTAAACCTAAGGATGCCTGGGACTATTTCATCTCCAAGGAAATGATCATCTGCACAAATATTGAAGGCAGAAGAGTGGCTGCTTTACGTGGAAAAACGTTTTGCTTGCTGGAATGGTGGGTTTTCTTGGTCTTTTACTGCTTTCTGGTGATGAGAAGACTTGGGATGTCCTTATTAGAGAATTATTCTAGGATGAAAAGGAAAATCCTACATAGAAGGCTACCTTGTCAGTAAATAGATTCGAGGATATAAGGAGAATGATTAGATTTGATGACAGGCGTACCCGTGAAGCTCGATCTGCAGATGATGCAGCAGTTCGCTATGTATGTGAACTATTTCTTGATAAGTGTAGAAATAGAATGAATCCCAATCATTCGCTCACAGTTGACGAACAGCTAGTCCTAATCCGTGGAAGATGCAGCTTCACCCAGTATATGCCCTCTGAACCAGCCAAGTGCGGCATAAAAATATTTTTGTTATGTGATCATATGCTTTAGAGGGAACTGTTTACACGAGAAGGAAGCCCCATGAATTTATTCAGAAAAATCTTGGATTGAATGTAGTGAAAGATCTTGCTAAAAGCATTCAATGATCATCAAAAAATATTACCGTTGACAACTTCTTTACTAGTGTGCTTCAGAAGCAAATTACAGTGGTGGGAACAATCAAACAAAATAAACCAGAAATTCCTAATGAGATGAAACCATCTGTCTCAAGAGCAATTCATTCCTCTTTGTTTGCATTTATAGGTGTCATTACAATGGTGAGTTATCTTCCCAATAAGAAGAAGTCTATAGTTCTCATTAGCACAATGCAATACGACAGAAACATTGATGAAACTCATGCAAAAAAGAAACCAGATGCAATAAACTTCTATAACTCTACGAAGGGTGGAGTAGATAAATGGACCAGAATATTCGTTATTACACTTGCAAGAGACAAACGAGAAGATGTCCATTTGCATTATGGATGAATATGATGGACATCGCAGCAATGACCACTGAAATTTTATTTTCCGCCCAACATCTGACATACCATAGTGGAAGAAGCAATAAAAGGCGTTTGTTCCTAAGAGGTTTAGCAGAGGAAATGGTAAGACCTCTAATGGAACTTCATATTCAGATCCCTAATCTTCCAAAGAAAATCGTTGATGATTTGCGAAGATGTCATATTGCCGAACCAACTACATGTTTCAGGAAAAAGAAGAAGATGCAATTATTGTCCATATAAGAAACACAGGAAAAGTGCTATGACATGCATTAAGTGCAAACCCAACATTTGTAAGGAACATAGTGGCGTTCTTTGTGCTTCTTGTTTGTCACATGTTGGAAACTAAGAAAGATGCAATTTTATGTGAACAATGAATAATAACTTTTTATAAAAATATTGCCTATATACATAATACTGTGAATAATGAGCATGTTTTAATTGAAGAAATTGGTTGTAATAAGTGTTTTAAAATGTAAACTGCAAGTTATAAGTGAATTAATAAAATAATTTGTATATGTTGTTTTTAAAGGAAAGTAACTAATAAAAATTCACTCTTAGAGTTTTACATAAAAAATTTTAATCAGGCCCACCAGATCCTGTCACTGTATCTTAGGAATCTTGCAATATGACAAAAAATTTGACAGAACGAAATTTAACTCCAAAGAATGAATATGTGGAAAGAGGAAAATTTTAAATTAGGTCAGGGCCTTGGAGGCCCTGCATATGCATTCACGTTTGTTTTCGGCACCATGCATCCTAGCGTTAAGAGAAACAGAATGTTTGCATAAAGGCAAACCGCCGGGCTGTCCCCGAGTGAATGATACAGACGTCGAACGCATCCGCCACAGTTTCACGAGGGGTCCGCAGAAATCCGTTCGCCGTGCAGCTCGACAGCTCAGCACGCCCCCGATGTCCGTCTGGCGTCTATGCGTCGACGTTTCTGCATCAAACAACATTAAATTCAGCTACTGCGAGCTGTTCGTGAGGGTGCTAACATCGTGTGAAGTTCCGTAATTTCACTCTTGGCAAGGTGGAGCATTGCTGTTTTCTCCCACAGTTAGTGTTTAGTGACGAGGCAACACTCCATTTACACGGAGAGGTGAACTGTCATAATGTGACAATATGAGGTACGGGACAACCACAAGAAGTTGTACAACATAAAATATACTCTCCTAAATTTAATATTTGTATTATGTATTCCTATTTTTTGTCTGCATCCTAGATATTTATAGGCATCTGATTATTCCAGCGCTTCTATGCAGTCGCTGTGGTTATCCAATATGTAATCTTCTTGTTTAGTGTGTTTTCCCTTGCCTATGCTATTTTTCTTACATTTGTCTGTTCCAAAAGCCATATTTATATAATTGCTGAATACTTATGTTATCTTCAGTAATTGGTTGAGTTGTTGATTTGTTGCTGCCAGTAGTTTTGATCATCCATGTGTGGGTATGTTCCAGTAATATTGTATCCATAATTTGTATTATTTAGCATGTTGGATAGTGGGTTCAGAGCAAGGCAGAACCAGAAAGGACTTAATGAGTCTCCTTAGTATATTCGACGCTTAATCTGTATTGGCTGTGATGTGATATTATTTGAATTTGTTTGGATATTAAGTGTCGTTTTTCATTACTATGTTTAGGAACTGTATCAATTTAGGATCTACTTTGTATATGTCCAATATTTATAGTAACCATGAGTGGGGTACACTATCAAAACCTTTTCGGTAATCAATGTATGTGTACTGTAGCGACCTTTGTTTAGTTTTAGCTTGATATGTTACCTCTGCATCTATTATCAGGTGCTCTTTACATCCTCGTGCTCCTTTGCAACAGCCTTTTTGTTCTTCATTTGTAATTTTGTTCTGTGTTGTATGTATCGTTATTTTCTGTGTAATGACTGAAGTTAATATTTAGTATATTGTTGGTAGGCATGTCATGGGGCAATAATTTGCTGGGTTTGCTGTGTGTGCTTGATCTTTAGGTTTCAGACACGTTATTCCTTGTGTATGTGTATCAGGGAATGTGTATGGGTCTGCAATGTAACTGTTAAATAATTTAGTTAGATGTGAATGTGTTGACGTGAACTTCTTTAGGCAGAAATTTGCTATTTTATCTTTTCCAGTGGTTTTCCAATTGTGTGTAGAATTAATTGCTTTGGTCGCTTCATGTTGCAAAATTATCACTTCAGGCATTTGTGGTATCATCTTTTATGTCTCTGATTCCGCTTGTATCCACCGTGCATGTCTTTAATGTTGTATCAGGTTTGACCATATGTTGCTTCAGAAGTGTTCCATGTCTGTTATGTTTGGTGGATTGTCTATTTTAATGCGTGTGTTATCTATTGTCTGGTAAAATTTCTTTTGGTTTGTGTTGAATGTTTGGTTTTGTTTCCTTCTATTTTCACTTTTTTTGTATGTTCTAAGTCGTTTGGCCAATGCTTCTAATTTCTGCTTCTTTTCATCTAATTGCTCTATCGCCTCTTGTTGTGAGATTTTACCTAACCTTTTTCGTTTTTTATATGATATTTCTTTTCTTAGAAATTGTGTTAGCTGTCTGATGTCTTCTCTCAGTTTTTCTATTCCGATCTGTAGCCTGTGTTGCCATGCAGGTTTTGTGGGTTTCTTCTGTGTGTTGGTTGGTTCTGATGTCTGTCTAGTGTGTAAATTTAGTGTAGAGAATGCTCCTATTTAAACCAGTAGTTGTAACTCTCCCATAGTTGTTTTTTCATTTATTTTGTTGTGTATGATTGTGTTGATAGTTTTTATTGTTGTTTCGACTTGTGGGTTATTTTGCGGTGTATGCAAGAATGGTCTAATGTCTGTATTTGTGTCTTTGTATTCTATATATGTCAGCTGAAATTTTTCTTTTATATCTAACATGTGTGTCACTTCGTGTTCTATTTGTACTTGCTCTGGTGGCAGTCTTAAGATTTCGTTTCCCTTTGATTGTTTAATTGATGCGTGTTGTTCTTCGTTTGTTTGCTCTGGGATGTGTGAGTCCATTACTGTATTATTTTCTTCTTCTTCTTCTGATTGGGCATTATTTTGTTCCAGTATTTGTTGTACTCGTTGTTTGATGTTTTCTAATTCTGATTATTACACAGATCTGATCAGCTAGTCGTTGTTCTGTTAAAAATTTTAATTCTGGGCATCTGGTAGTAAATGTTGTGTATACTTGTGATCTGTATCCAGTTGTATTGGTTGCTAGGTTTGTTGCTTGTTATTATTATTATTTCGTTGTTGTTCTGTTGGTTAACGTGTGAGTAGCGTTGCCAGGTTACTTGCTACAGTAATTTCTTTTTTTTTTTTTTTTTTGCCTTTGCTAGAGCCGTCTTTTAAGTTTGCAGGAGCCACCGCTAGTTGCTTCTATTGGATTGCGACATTACTGTTCTTTCGAAATGTGCCGTTTGTTACTCTTAAAACCAACATGGAGAGCTCCCCAACGGTGGGGTCGACTTTTTGAAACCAAATAAGCGGTAGTGTAACTCAAGACCCCCCAGTATCAGACCCTGCATCCAGGTGGGCCTCCGTTTGCAAGTAACTGACGCAGAAGAGTTTGGAATTTTGCGTCATGCTATATAGCGTTAAGGAAGTCTTATTCCATAGTCTGGTTGCGTGTCATAATGGTTAGGACAGAAGCTTAACCATGCCTCGTCAGGTGCAGTAAATTTTTTTTTAAATCCTTATCGAAATGACTTTGGTGCCTATTTTTACTCAATTTAATGTTTTAAATGTAATTTCTTTCGTTCTATTCCTCTGTCACATCGTTTTAATCACCGTATGAACTTTTCCATTTGTTTCATTTTTCTTTACATCATTCTTCTTCCAATCGGAATTTTTGTGAATGTGTATTTTATTGTACCTATCTGTTTGACTATTCAATTACTTCAAAACTCCGATAAATTAATTAAAAAAACAAAAGACGAAATAATCTATTTATATTGACTGTGCATTAACGTGAAAAACGTATTTTTCGTTACAAGACGTGCCTTTTTTTGCATGGTAATCGACATACAAATATTTAAAACATAACCTAAATTCTTTGTGTACTATGGAAATGTATGGTAGATGAGGATATGAATGAGAGAAAGTTTTCTAAGTAAAACAAAATTCAAGCAATGTGAGAAATCGATATAATGAACACAATAACGAAAACACAGGGCCATAAAAATAGGAGAAATTAAATCGGAATTAATACATGAAGATAATTAAAAGTTCACGAACAAATATTTCCAGTGGAAAATGGATGATAAGAAGAAAAATTAGAGCAAATGAAGAAGTTCATATCACTATTGAATCACGTGACCGAGGAGCGGAAATAAAAAAAAATATATTTACATCAGTTGAATGAAAATGATTATCAATATCACTTCGATAAACACCTAGCATAGATTTCTTCCTCTGGTGAGATTCAAACCCACAACCTCATGCATGTGAAGCTAGTATCCTTTCCAATACCCTCACAACCAACTTAGGTCATTCGGCTTTCTTCACGTTATTGAGTCTCACACAAAATTCCGAATTTCTTTTCTCGTCAGTTCCTCGAAACCGTCTACCCACCAGGATGAATGGCTGCACTGTGTAATACTTGGGTGCTTAACCTACATAACCATATAGATGGTTACAGAAAGTCGATCCTACCCCTGGAGAAATCTCCTTGTAAGACATAACGAAAGAGTGCCGCCGTTTCATTATATCTACTGATACGGTGGTGGACACACAGTTAGTAGTGTAGCCATAGTAACACAAACGGTCTGAAAACTGCACGATCTAAGCAACGAGGGACTACCTCGCACTTAGTCCAATGGAAAATCTCCAGAATTACTAGAAGACTTGTAGCCAATGAACCGAGTCCCCTGAAGTCATTTAGTCCGTAGCGACTGTTGAGAACCTTCAGAGCAGTCATTACGATTCGCACTCTACTACTTCGATGTTACACGTTCGGTGTCCTACTCTATGGAGCTGAGTCATGGACTGTATTAGGCATTTGAAATGCGATCGTATGGAAAAATATTAAGGATACCATCGACAGATTTAGTCAAAAGTACGGCGGTACGAAAATGTAGAAATTCTCAACAGCATCCAGAGAGCAAAACTCGATTGTTTTGGTAGCGCAATTCCGCAACAACAAATAAAACCTGTTGAAATTAATAATTAAAGGAAACATTAATGGCCGGCAGTCTGGACGAGCGTTTCTAGGCGCTTCAGTCTGGAACCGTGCGACCGCTACGGTCGCAGGTTCGAATCCTGCCCGGGAAATGGGTGTGTGTGATGTCCTTAGGTTAGTTAGGTTTAAGTAGTTGTAGGTTCTAGGGGACTGATGAGCTCCGATGTTAAGTCCCATAGTGCTCAGAGCCATATGAACCATTTTTTGAAAGATTAATGGAATATGTGATCCACGACGCACAGGATTAACCTGGCTAAATAACTCAAACCAGCAGTTTGGGTTCAGCACTGAATCAATGTTCTGAAAAACCATGGACGGACAACAGATCATGCTATCGATCGGCAGTGTTACTGGAGGACGAGGTACTTAAGAGAGGAAGAATGACAATGCTTAAAAATTACGTAAATGCTCACCATTAAATCTAATACTCCACTCATATAATCGCGCTAGCTGCCATTACAATTAATCTGCAATTGGCATACAGTTAAAATTTTTTGAACCTAGTGCTCTTAACAGCACTCATGTCACCACTTATTTTAATCAATGTACGTATTTTCTCAGACATCCACCGTACGAGGACGCACTGAAAAGTAATGTCGACAGATGTTTTACGTGAAAACTCGCAAAGCTTTTTAAATAAAACAAACTTCATTAACATTCTACATTGTATTCTTCACGTCTATAAATTTATTTCTCAAGACACTCACCCTCGGAACCAGCAAAATTTCCCCAACTAGATACTATTTTGTTGACACCGTCACAGTGTATTGTTTGACTATGTTAACAGAGCCACAACCTTACCCCTGCTTGCACCGCTTGACACAACTGAAATGCTCAAAGGTTTTCTTAGTTTTGCGATAGACGAAAATCGAGACTGTGTGTAGGATGATCGACGGCAGTGAACCAAGGACGTCGGCTTGCTGCAGATGCCGCAGCGATCGTGTGTAGTTTGGCACTGCCGTGCTCAAGGAGAGTGTGCTCCACATGCGGACGAAGTCTTCGAATTCGTTCTTTTAGTTTTGTGAGCTCTTTCTCACCCACCAACATAGTCACTCAGATAAGAGAGGTAACTATCCAAAATAAGGATAAACACTTGTTACAAAACGCTCCTTACGCAAAATCAGAGGGCTGTAGGAATCCAAAGTAAAGATGTAGAATGTTACTGACTTCATCAAATAAAACAGACCGAGTCGTTATCTTCTCAGCACGCCGTCGTGTTATAAGCACAAAAATCCAAAAAATTGCTCTGAAACAAAGTATGCTGTACTTTTAAGTGAAGATCTTTGTAATGTACATCTGTATTAAACGTTATGCTGGTGATATATGGTGACAATGCGTATTTATATTTACAATGAAGAGAGATTGACCAGTGGCCAATATACAACTAAACCCAAGTTGTCAGATGGATATTAACTGCAATGGATTAGTGGAGAAATACAGGGATGAAGAAGTAGTTCGATTGTCTTGCCGCATGCATGCTGTAGAGCACATCTTCCACCGGACTGCCTTGATGATGCATGGATGGTAACAGCGTAGCAAATGCCCGGTGGCGAAAAGGTCATGAATTCGTTGACTATATAGTCAGTCAATAGATGGAAAATCCTAGTACACCATCTGAAATGTGGAATTGGTGAAGACAGACAGTCGACCGAAATTATATCGAAATAAATTCATGCTTAACTTGTCTTCAGTTGCGTTAGGTAACACCTCGATAGCTAACACATCTGCGTTCAGAGAATTTATTTCGAAGTGATTTCGGTCAGCTATCTACCGTCTTCAATTCGATGCACAGGACCATGAATACTGTCGAAGTTTGGCATAGCAAACGATACTCAATCAGGCAAAGGTATCTGAACCTACAATTTCTGATCAATATGCTAAAGGAGAATGTAATAAAATCAATACCTGAAATTAAAAAAAAAAGTAATCCGTCGGTTAGCCTATTCAGTGAAAGAGATTAAAAATAAATCCGTGTTGAAAAGGAGTTAAAAGATATTTTAAGAATACATAATGACTTGGTGGATTTAAGGAGTTTAAAATTTACGTCATTCGTACGAAAAGTTCGTAAAATAAGACAGAAGTAATGTTGTAGAACGGAAAATGTAAAAAAAAAATATTTTTTTAAACACGGCTATGCACTATGTGCATAGACAGCCTTAAGCCTAGATAAAATGTGGAGGGGCGATCTTATTACAAAACACAGCCTCCCCATTGTCGCGGCTTCCCTTGCAGGTCGCAGAAACCGCAGCTAAAATGTATGTGGCCAGAAACACCACGTTGACTCACGGGTCGCCGAGTCCACGGCCGCAGAAGCCCATGACACCCTTTAAGAGGCGGCGAGGCATCTCGTACAGTAGTTATATGAGAGTGAATTTATTCCTCGCTCCTCATGAGACATCATCAAACTTATTTTCCTGCTTCTGGAGTGTCTACAGCGAGTATGAGGGAATCCCGAAACGTGACATCTTACTTTTGTACTGCTCTTCGTTCCACACCTTCAAGGACGAACTTCTTTTCTGTGGCACTCGAACACTTGTACTTCTTCGATGTCATTTTCACGGCGGATCTATGTACTGTGCTTATGCTTTATTGAGAAAACACGGGAATTTTTCAAAGTGTTTAGGGATGAAACGATTATCTTAATAACCGATAAAACAATTCCAGATATCGAGT
>NW_026063141.1:0-15126 GCF_023897955.1 Schistocerca gregaria | reverse complement strand
AGACGTAAGGTCCTTTATAAGAAACTTAATTGACAAAAAGCAACCATTCGTGACAGTTTGTTCAGCATTTAAAAATGAATGAAATTGAATTTATATATTTACGAACATTTGTGTGTGCCTTCCGTTTCAAATGCTAAAGCAAATAACATGTAAGGAAACTGGAAATACATTACTAGAAAAACAAATCAAAATTTTATTTCGATTTTTCCTGATTTCATCTAGAATAAAAACGAGTTACATAGAACTCTTCATTATTCGAACTTTTTCTTAGATCCTTTGCACTTCGAATTATGCAGACTCGATTATAACGGTCCCTTGAGCTTCGAATTTTCTAGAGTCTGCAGTAACGTCTAAAAAGTAAAAACAAATCTTTTCGTGCTATTATCCACGTTGCAGTGGATGCTGATTTGGTTGTCCTTTTTGGTATATCAGTATGATTATGGAGTCCTAATCAATGTACAAAACGCTGTTACGGTATAAACGTACGTTTATTTTTACCAAATTTGCGTAAGACTGCGCTTCTGCCATGCATCCTCACTCCCTAAATCCGCCATCAGGCAAAATAAAGTGAATACTCTTTCCTTTGTTTTTCACCCTTCATCGATGACAAGTGATAATGACTTGGCAGCAGAGACCTGTTTAGCTTGAGTGAGTGCATAAACTAAAGGCATGGACCAATAAAAATACAAAACAGATATATACGTATCATCACGTAGCCATGAAGAATACCAGACTTCTTTTCTCATTTCGTTTAATTCGTTTAAAACACCGTAAGTGGAATTTACAATTTTGGTCGCTTTCTACATCTAGGAACCTTCTTTACAATAGATAAGTTTCTGATATTTACTTACAGCATTCTTGTGGCTTTTCCCCTTGTATTTGGTATTGTCTTCTCTGACTGCAGATTTTTGAGCAGCAGTGATGTCATTATCCTAAATTTATGTTGGTCTGCAGCGCTGAGGTTCATCCCTCACCTGTGGTCGAGTGAGAGATCATTCCAAAGTCTGGCAGGCAGCGAAAGACTTTTCGAGGGGCCGATCGGAGGGCCTCCAGAGGAAGCTTGTTGGAATGCAAATTCTGGGCGTTCACAGAAAGTGCGTTTGCTGGTGGTTCGGAACTCCAACAATAGGCGCGTAATTGGGCCCCTTTAGTAACATGGCTGCCAAGGAGGGGAAGGACGGCTGTGTGCAAAAGGTGGGGGAGTCAGTCCTGATTTGTGAAGAGTGCTGCCGGATGCCATGAAGAGTACAGGGCGCAGCCAGCTGCAGGTGGTGGCCGCAGTCGGTGCCAATGGCCTGTGTCGCTTTGGATTGGAGGAGATTCTCTCTGGTTTTGGTTAGGGGATATGGCAAAGACTGCCACTCTTGCTTGCGAGATTAAGGCGGAGCTCACCGTCTGCACCACCATCGACAGAACCGACTGTGGTCCTTCGGTACAGAGCCGAGTGGAAGGTATGAATCATGGGCGGTTACGTGACTGTGTAGGCATCAGATTCCTTGACTTGTGCCATAGGGTGGTGGGTTTCTGGATTCCGCGTAATAGGTCGGGAGTCCACTACACACAGAAAGCGGCTACATGGGTACTGGGGGTGGCGAGGGTGGATTTTAAGGTTAGAGGATCTCAGGAAACCATAGAAATGGCGTACGTCTAAAGGGGGACAGGTAACACACAGTAAGGTGGTTGTAGAAACGATCGGTGTTGTAAATTATCGTAGCTGTGTTGGGAAAGAACCAGAGCTCCAGGCCCTAATAGAAAGCACTGAAGCTCAAACAGTTATAGTTACGGAAAGCTGGCTAAAGCCGGAAATAAGTTACGCCGAATTTTTTTGAAACGATCTAACAACGTTCAGAATGGATAGATTAAATACAGTTAGTGCTGGAGTATTTATTTCAGTCTACCCTCGATACGCTGGAAAATTTATACCTTTAAAGTCGGCGGTACGCATAAAACGTCAGCCGATGTTGTACTGAATGCTTTCTCAAAAAATTATTTTGAACAATTAGTTTGTGAGCCCACTCGAAGCATAAATGATTGTGAAAGCGTACGTGACCTCTTAGCAGCAAATATTCCTGGATGAATAGGTAGTATCATTACAATACAGGGATTAGCGACCACAAGGCAGTTGCTGCTACACTGAATACTGTAACACCTACAACCATCAAAAAGAAACTTAAAGTACATCTATTTAAAAAAAGCTAATAATGCTCTTAACGATTTTTAAGGAGACAGACTCCTCTCCTTCCGATCTGATCATGTAAGCGTAGAAAAGATGTGGAATGATTTCAGAGAAATAATATCAATTGCAATTGAGAAATATATATACCACATAAATTAATAAGTGATGGTACTGATGCCCCATGGACAAAACGGGTCAAATCGCTGTTGCAGAAGTAACGAAAAAGCATGCCAAATCTAAAAGAATCCAAAATCCCCAAGACTGGCGAAGTTTTGCAGAAGTTTTAAATATAGCGGTTACCGCAGTTCGAGCTGCTCTTGATAATTTCCGCAACAAAACTCTGTTTCGAAATCTGGCGAAAAACCCAAAGAGATTCTGGTCATGCATAAAGTGCACCAGCGTCAAGACGCAATCAGTACCTTCACTGCGCGAAAGTGACGGTGGAGTCACTGATGACTGCGCCACTAAAGTAGAGTTAAGAAACATGGTTTTCCGAAACTCCTTCAGCAAAGAATACGAAGTAAGTATTCCCGAAGCCCAGTCAACAGAAAGTGCCAAGATTAGAAGCATAGAAGTGAATATCCTCAGTGTAGCAAAGCAGCTTAAATCACTTATTAAAGGCAAGGTTTCCGTTCCAGATTGTATACCAGTCAAGTTCCTCTGAGTGTGCTGATACAATAGCTCCATATTTAGCAATTATATACAACCACTCTCAGAAAGATCCGCACCTAAAGACTAAGAAATTGGTGTGACCTGAGCAATTTTCCAAAGTACTGGCTTTTGTGATGTTTAACAAAATTGTTAGCAAGCGTACTTGTTATACAAATGGGCACGGCAAAGGCTTCCGGTCGTTAAAAAAAAAAAAAAAAAAAAAAAAAAAAAAAAAAAAAAAAAAAAAATCTGCGTTAAACTGGAAATAGTTATAGGAGAGTACCAGAAGTAGTAACCTAATGACATCTTTAATTTCTTGTACATTAGGTTTTTGTGTTGGGGAAGATTCTCTTCAGTAATTTTAACAGTCTGATAAATGTGAATGTTAGCAAGTAAATTAAATACGTTAAAGGATATGAAATTACCATCATCAGAAATGGAAAAAATTTTAATTTTAGCTGTTAATTAAAGGGAATTTTTGACAGTGTAGTTTTCTTCAAAAACATAATATTCTTTAAATGGTGTATCTAATTTTTTGCCGATTTCGTAGAAGGGCCGTCTGTATAGTTAAAACTGTGGACAGGAAGAGAAGGCGGCCTCCAGGCGGAGGCGATGCTGGGCACCAATTGTCGGCTACGACGGGACTGCCCGGGATGCACACTTACACTCCAGTGGCCGCACGAGTCACGGTGGATGCACTGAAAGGTCCGCAGCAGCAGTGATACTGTCGCGGTTCTGTGCACCACCTGTTATAGTGTCTCGTGTGCACGAAGGACCTCTGTGGACCGAGGTGCAACTTTCTTAGCTTGCTGGACTGAGCAGTTACTGTTTTACAGGGGCTGTGCTCGATGCAGCCTGCCTGGCAGAGGTGTGTTGCAGGGTGGCGTCAGCTCCTGACGGCTTCCGCAACTGGACAAATGAACTGCCGGTAAGAAAAAGTCACAGCAACTTTCGTTTTCTGACAAAGGCTGTGGCCAAAAATTTAGTTATAGAGTGTGATGGTCTTTTCTATGTGCCTTGGCGATCATCCTTACGGTGAGTTGCTGACTACTCTCAGAGTATTTGCTCGAGTTACCTGTTGCGTGTGTGATCACCGCGGTCTGATTTCACTGACGTGGTCTGTGACACGTGAATGGCTGGCCACATGAATGGACTTACGTGGCGGGCAAAAATTGCAGGCCATTTCTGTGGGTATCTCTAACGGATCGGGCCTGCCGATCTAAAGCCCATAGTTTGGCACTAATGTGCGGGTACTACCATGGACCTAGGACTGTGGTGCCCCTCCTCGGCCCCAGGCGATGTATTTCGGGAATCGTGACTGTCTCACAGCAAGTACATTGTACAGTGCGGCGTTTGATACAAATTTTATTTATTATAGTATATTTTGGCACTTCGAAAGTAGTCTATATGTTTGAAAGAATGGACGATAAGAAAAAAAATTGTGGCAATCGCAGGCAGTTTGTACACTATGAAGTCATGTATTTCTTGAAAAAAAAAATCACACAATACCTGTATGTAATAGACATAACGCAGTCGATAATTACCGACAATTACAAACATAGTAGAAGCATAATTTTATTTGCAGTCACCTACAGTGTTGATTGACACACCTCTTCCCCACCTTGTACATTTCTTTCGAGAGGCCTGCTTTTTATCTGAGGTTATTTTAAATACCTTCGCTGCTTTCAGGAACGTGTCTCGCAACTCCAAGAAAATGCATAATTTTGTCACCAAATGGGTTTCGCTTTATGAAAATAAAATCAGTCATCTTAATGAAACATATCTACCATTGGGCTTTCTTTCTCCATCTACAAGCAGTTCATTACACAACATTTTGATATTAAGTACTAAGATTTTTGTTCACACGTTTAGAAATACAGAAGTCATTACTTTTTTTACGTCTTAGGTCTGCACTTAGACTTGATACCTCAAAATTTGTCAGAGAAAAATGCTAAAACTTGTCTGGAAAAAGGGAATTTCACTTGGGGGACAGTTGTGGCAATCCTGTAATAGGTTTCAATTTTCAGTCTCATTGCAGCATTATTATTTAAGATGAGGTATAAGAATGTAATGGGTTTGAATCATTGCATGTCAGTCATCCATGAACTGCAAATTCTTACACGTCATTAAGACACATTTTCAAAAGAGAAAAAAGGTACATTGCATAATATAAGAAAACGAAAAAATGGACTCGGTCAGTGAGGATGTTATACAAACTTAATTATGTATGTAGACAGTTCATACGTTCCGGGAATAGAGAATCTCGACTATTTTCACCCGTTATCGACATTGATCTTGGCAAGATACCGATCCCAGGGATTAAAAGATTTTCGAGAATGTTTTCATTTTAATAGTATAAATGTGACAAAGTCATGCAGGAAGCAGGCGACCAGTATTATTGTTTTAATAATGAACAGCCTCAGTTGCACCGCTTACCTAGACTTTACCCAGGTTTCAGTAGGTATAACTCAACCTTCTTCAGAATAACAGTGTCTACTGTTTGTTCATAGTGGAGATCCAGTACAGCACTCGTGGCTGCCATATCGCGGTCGCGAAGTGGGGCCGAGGCAGTGCCTGATAAGTTTTACAGTCTGGCGATAGTTTATGAATTTGTAGTATTAACTTGGCGATGTCCACTATGGACAGACAGTAGATACTGTTATTGTGAAGAAGGTTAGGTTATCCCGACTGAAACATAGGTAAATTCTAGATAAACGGTGCAACTGAGACTGTTCATTATTAAAATTAATGTTTATACAGTTGGTGACAGGACCGCGAAATGTTGAAGATATTTAAGTATTACTATTATTAGAGTAATTAGAAGTTCTGCATTGAGGCTAACTGCGTCTATTCTGCGAATTTTTGCTTCACATGCAACTTTGAACGACATACTCACATGCAGTAATCGCATATGGATATCTGATGACGGCTAAATTCCGAAACACAATACTGCCATTCCTTGCGCGATATTTGACGTTTAGTATTGCGACCCAGTCAACATGAACGCAGAACTACTGATGTTGTAATTTGAAGTTCGATGTTGGATAACAATTTCCGTGTGATATAATTACAAATTGCCAGTTTTCGGATTTTTCCTTTACGTGTACTGTAAAACCTTGCTCCTTGCTAATTTTCATTAGCGTAGGTCAACAGAAAGTGCCCTCTACGTTTGTATATTTTACACCGTGAAGGGAACACGACCTCAGTATGTGAAAAAAATTTCAACTTGATACATCTCCCCGTTCCTGAAGCAAAGGATTTGCAACAGACAGACGAAAACAAGGGTAAAAGATTAAGTGGTATATTTAGCCAAAAACATGGCACACTGCACTTGAACATACAAAAAAGAAAGGCACCGAGATTCGAACTCGCGACTTCTGCTCTTCCTGCACGCTCATTATCGCTAGACTACCAAGCCCGACATTTGCTTTTTTATGCTTATGGGGGGGAGGGGAGGAGCATTTATTTTAATTGGTTGTGATGCCCATATAACATACACGTAAAGGCGATCCTGTTGCCTGTTACAGAGCAGTAAAACGCCCAACTCACATCAGAAACTCAGTATATTGCTTTATTTGTATCACATATTCGAGCAAAACTTCCACCTGTACTTGTGTAAATTTTTAAGAAGCTAATCGCCATAACTGCGCTTACGTCTTTGGTCACGAGATATTTTTTGTACGCCTACTGACTTTGGGTCCTTATTACAGCCTGTAAGTGGAGATCTGTACATTGCCGTGTATGGTAATCTGTATTGGTTTTTCATTTTGTCATGATTTCGTTTGATCACCGACAGACGTTTCCAAATGTATAATGATGGAATTGCTAAAATTTCCAATGCTTTAAAAAGGGGCCTACAACGTGTTTGATGTGGGCTCTGGGTCATTATCTGAATAGGGCGTTTTTGTAATTTGAAAATCTCATTTAGACGACAATTTGTTTTTCCCCAAGGATACTATCCCATAGGCCTCAATTGACTGAAAATAGCCAAAATATTCTAATCTGGTACAGTCATTACTACAAACTCTTGAAATTATTCCAAGTACAAACATGCTGAATTTGGTTTTAGTGCTAAGCTCACCACATGGTCCTTCCAGTTTATCTTCTCATCAATGTGCATACCCAGGAATTTTGCTCACTGAACTCTTTCAAGTTGTTTCCCTTGATAGTGAGATGTAGGTCGTCATGTTCACTTATTCTTCCATATTGCACATAATTTGTTTTTTTGCATTCAGTGTTAGCTTGTTTGCACTGAGCCATTTTTGTGTATCTTGTAGGACATGGTCCACAATAGTGTGCAATGACTGCTTCATAAAACAAACAATTAAACTAGTATCTTCAGCAAAACAACTTGATTCTAGCTTTTCTCTCTGGCACATGAATATAATTAATGTAAATGGGGAACAGCAAGGGGCCTAATACACTTCTTTTGGTGCTGTAATTCCAACCACCGTCATCCTCTTTTCCAGATACTACTCAAGCCACTTTTTGTTCCGGTCCTCTGATACCTATAGCTTCAAGCTTTTCCAAAAGTATGCTGTGGTCAACAGTGTCAAAGGCTTTTGACAGCTCTAGATTTATCCTGACAACACTTTTTCCCTCTCCCAATTTACTAATTATTTCTTTTGGGTTTCTTCCAGTACAGCTGTTTCGGTACTACTCCCAGCTAGAAATCCATGCTGATTACTGTTTATCAGATTCCATAATTAAGATAATGTGTCACTCTATATTTGGTTAGTATCGCCAAAACCTTAGAGAAAGTTGGGAGAAGTGAGACAGGTCTGCAGTTTTCTGTTTCAAGATTATCACTCTTTTTCAACAGGGGAACGAATTTAGAAATTTTCCATTTCTGTGAAAAAAACTTGCATATTTTTTGACAAAATACAGTTGATATGCTACACTGGTTTTTTTTCTTTATTGTGTAGATACAGGGTCTGGTCCATAATATTAATGTGACCACTGCCAGCAATCAAAATCGATATGCAGTAACCACTCACAGACAACACCACTAGCAGTGAAGGGTATACAAAGCATGTTGGGAGCCACAGAAAACAGTGCAGTTGTCACTGTAAGGAGGAGACAAAATGTGCACGGTCATTGGCTTTTGGGGAAATGGTGGAAGCATTTGGGAATGACTAAGTCTGTAACTGTTCGCATGTCAGTGTGGTTCAAGTATACTGTGCTCAGCAAAATGGCGCTATTCACAATTGGTGCCGAGGATAATGGGGTGTAGTCGTGGGCCACAGATGACAGGGGTGAATGTCTGCTGCAGAGACGTGCATGTGTTAAACAACTGACCACCCAGATGAACCGAGAGGCTTTTCAAATGACAGATGGCCATTGGCATGCACATTTTTAAATGTCTGAATGCAAAACACACTGCAACAACTGTAAGAATGGAGCACAACAGGGGAGGGAGTCTGTGGCATTCCCTGGGTGGTGATGCTATTGTGGGAGGCACAATGGAGAAACAGATGTATCCACCTGACCTTGAGGGCCGTGTCCACCCGTACACACAGTTTGTTTTTATTCAGCATAGTGACATTTACCAGCAGTACAATGCAACACAGCTTGCAGTGTACATGTGTGGTTCAAACAGCAACAGGACGAGTTTATCATATGCCTCTAGCCACTGAAGTCCTCGGATTTAAACCAACTGAGAATCTGTGGAAAACCCTCTGCCAGTCTGTATTGTCCGTGGATCCTCACATGAAAAACCTAGAACAGCTGGTCTTGGCAATGAAATCGTCATGGCTCCACACCCCTGTTAATACAGAACCTCACAGCCACGTGGGGGAGCCCAGTTTGATTCCCAGCTGGATACGGGATTTTTGTGTCCTCTGAAAGTGGGCATTGTATTGTTCTTGTCATCAACAAGCATGTCTCAAAAGCAGCATAAAATGAAAAGAATTGCAGTAGGCAACTGATCGAGAGTGGATGGGGTCTGCCAGTCATTAATGCCATATGATCATTTCCTTGAATCTCTTCCCGCATGTGTCGCAACGGTGTGCACTGCTAAAAGAGGTTATTCTAGGTCTTGATGTGTAGTGCCATTAACGTGTCTGGACAGTGTATTTTCAGAAGAAATGAAGGTAACAAACTAAATAAATCATAATTACATTATTACTTCGCAGTGAGCCACAGGAGACCAAGGTCCATTGTACCAAAATACTCATAAAACATCTTTGAACCATCACCTGAATTTTATCAGTGGAGTTCATCTCATCCTTTATCTAGGAGAAAATGAAAAACCTCCATACACAATTTCAGAGGAGCCTCATATCTTATCAGTGTACTATAAGATATCTTTTCAGTTGCTACTTTGGACTTCTGATCACTGTATGTTTCTGAGGAAAGGCCATAATGTTCAGACTTTGGTGACCAATGTAGACAAAAGCTTTTAAATTTTGTAATAGTATCCTTGTTTGTTTATAGCCCAACACATTTAGCATACTTGGTCACTGTTCCTCTTTGGTACGTTTCCCTTTCTAATGCTCTAGGTGGAATGAAGTCATCATATGGACATTGATACCTGGGAGTCACTTGCTGGGTAAGTTTGGCTGACAAGTTGCAGGTCTTTTATGTTGACACCACAGTGGGTGACTTTCATGCTGGCAATGATGAATCAATAATAAGGACAACATATCACCCACTCCCTGACCAGAGAGAAGATGTGACATGGCTGGAAATGAACTGCATGGCAGTCAGATATGCTGACCACTCAGTGAAGTGGGTCGATAGATGCTACTCCACGTTATTTGCCTCCCCTCATCACATACACTCCTGGAAATGGAAAAAAAGAACACATTGATACCGGTGTGTCAGACCCACCATACTTGCTCCGGACACTGCGAGAGGGCTGTACAAGCAATGATCACACACACTGCACAGTGGACACACCAGGAACCGCGGTGTTGGCCGTCGAATGGCGATAGCTGCGCAGCATTTGTGCACCGCCGCCGTCAGTGTCAGCCAGTTTGCCGTGGCATACGGAGCTCCATCGCAGTCTTTAACACTGGTAGCATGCCGCGACAGCGTGGACGTGAACCGTATGTGCAGTTGACGAACTTTGAGCGAGGGCGTATAGTGGGCATGCGGGAGGCCGGGTGGACGTACCGCCATATTTCTCAACACGTGGGGCGTGAGGTCTCCACAGTACATCGATGTTGTCGCCAGTGGTCGGCGGAAGGTGCACGTGCCCGTCGACCTGGGACCGGACCACAGCGACGCACGGATGCACGCCAAGACCGTAGGATCCTACGCAGTGCCGTAAGGGACCTCACCGCCACTTCCCAGCAAATTAGGGACACTGTTGCTCCTGGGGTATCGGCGTGGACCATTCGCAACCATCTCCATGAAGCTGGGCTACGGTCCCGCACACCGTTAGGCTGTCTTCCGCTCACGCCCCAACATTGTGCAGCCCGCCTCCAGTGGTGTCGCGACAGGGGTGAATGGAGGGACGAATGGAGACGTGTCGTCTTCAGCGATGAGAGTCGCTTCTGCCTTGGTGCCAATGATGGTCGTATGTGTGTTTGGCGCCGTGCAGGTGAGCGCCACAATCAGGACTGCATACGACCGAGGCACACAGGGCCAACGCCCGGCATCATGGTGTGGGGAGCGATCTCCTACACTGGACGTACACCTCTGGTGATCGTCGAGGGGACACTGAATAGTGCACGGTACATCCAAACTGTCATCGAACCCATCGTTCTACCATTCCTAGACCGGCAAGGGAACTTGCTGTTCCAACAGGACAATGCACGTCCGCATGTATCCCGTGCCACCCAACGTGCTGTAGAAGGTGTAAGTTAACTACCCTGGCCAGCAAGATCTCCGAATCTGTCCCCCATTGAGCATGTTTGGGACTGGATGAAGCGTCATCTCACGTGGTCTGCACGTCCAGCATGAACGCTGGTCCAACTGAGGCGCCAGGTGGAAATGGCATGGCAAGCCGTTCCACAGGACTACATCCAGCATCTCTACGATCGTCTCCATGGGAGAATAGCAGCCTGCATTGCTGCGAAAGTTGGATATACACTGTACTAGTGCCGACATTTTGCATGCTCTGTTGCCTGTGTCTATGTGCCTGTGGTTCTGTCAGTGTGATCATGTGATGTATCTGACCCCAGGAATGTGTCAATAAAGTTTCCCCTTCCTGGGACAATGAATTCACGGTGTTCTTATTGCAATTTCCAGGAGTGTATTTTATAATGTGTCTTTTACATGCTCTTTCCTCAATCCTCCTCGTATGGGATTATTCTCTCCCAAATGCTTGTCTACAAGGAATGTTGTACCACATAATGTGGCATAATAATAAAAGTGGCCACATTAAGATCCTAACTCGTAGTTAGTCATCCAGATGAACATTGTAAGTTGCCATTGACAGTCAGTCTCAAACACAACAGGAATCACTGCAGACCCATGTCTATTAGTTTTCAGCCAAGTATTGTGATCGCAAGTTGCATGCAGTGGGACCCGTACAGAAGACTACTGAGGCATAATAATGTACATGTTGTCAGTGGAGCAAACACCACATAACCTGGACAGTAGGTGACTTGAAATGTGTGGTTGTTTAGCCTCTTTCTGAGAACATATCAAGGGCTCTGACAGCACAATAAGGTTTTTAACCTGCAATGGGCAGAGGATATACAGAGTGTCTCAAAAGTTACAGAACAGTTCTGTTGTGTAACAGCATGCAAAAAAATTAGACCTAAGGTATTGTCACAAAGTTTTATGCAGTTTAATCAATTTCAACATGTGTTCACCAGTGGTGGTGGGCACAATTTCCAGTCTGTTATCAGGATCTATCCACATTCAGCACATTATATTTGCATCACCTGTGGCAAGGACAGAAATGATTTTGTTCATTAAATTTTCGATGCGGTTGACAGCTGCTTGGTAGACTCTGTACTTGGTATATGCTGTAGAAACAAGCCCACCTTTCAAATGGAAGGTGGCCTAGAACACCTGGGAATAGGACCACCCCTTCCAATTCAGCATACCTCATAACATCTGGTCCGCAACATCTGCCACAGTGCACCATATTGCTGGAAAAAGACTGTGTCTCGGGAGTCAGCCAGTCATAGTAACAGCCTGAGCATATCAAGGTAACTGTTTCTTTTCTGAGGATAAAATGGTCCCAGAATACCATCAACCATCAAACAACACAACACATTCCCTGTCATGTACCTCTTCCATCACAGTATGTGGATTAGTAACATATCATTATCTTCTCACAGGATATGTATATACTCTGAATTGCCAACAAAACTGGCTTAGGCATGCGTATTCAAATACAGGGATTTGTAAACATACAGATTATGGCACTGCAGTCGGCAATGCCTATATGAGACAACATTTTTCTATCACAGATGCTAAATTGTTTACTGCTGCTAAAATGGCAGCTTATCAAGATTTACGTGAATTTGAATGTGGTGTTATAGTTAGCATATGAGCAATGGGACAAAGCATCTCCAACGTAAGAATGAAGTGGTTATTTTCACGAGCATGTAGTGAATATCAGGAATCTGGTAAAACATAAGATCTCCGACATCGTTGCAGCCGAAGTAAGATCATGCAAAAACAGGACCAACAACTGAAGAGAATCATTCATAGTGACAGAAGTGCAACCCTTCTGCAAATTGCTGAATATTTCAATGTTGGGCCATCGACAAGTGTCAGAGTGTGAACCATCATCGATATGAACTTTTGTAGCTGAAGGTCCACTTGTGTACCCTTGATGACTGAACGACACAAAGCTTTATGCCTCACCTGAGTCCATCAACAGCGATATTGGACTGTTGATGAGTGTAAACGCATTGCCTGGTTGGACAAGTCTCATTTCAAACTGTGTCTTGCAGGCATGGAGACACCCTCTTGAATCTATGGACACTGCATGTCAGTAGGGGACAGTTGTAGCTGGTGGAGGCTCTATAATGGTGTAGGAGGCATGCAGTTGGAGTATGTGGCTAGGTATGACCCTGAAAGGTGACACATACATAAGCATCCTGTCCATTGGGGATTCCGATGGAGTCGGTCAATTCCAGCAGGACAATGATACACTTGGCATGTCCATAATTGCTACAAAGTGGCTCCTGGAACACTCTTCTAAATTTAAACACTTCCACTGACCACCAAACTCCCCAGATTTGATCATTGAGCATATCTGGGATGATTTGCAATGTGGTGCTCAGGAAAGATCCTCACATAGCCCTGCATGCAGCATTCACAGTGTCAATTCCCTCCATCACTACTTCAGACAGTAGTCAAGCCCATGACACACAATCGATTACTAAACTTAGCCAGCATCCAGCATGCACTGTACAACTGATGCATGTTATGAAGATCTTACATACTTCGCTCAGAGACAATTTTATTGTGTTCCTTTGCATATAATAAAAGTAATGTGTGGGTAAATAATTTAATCAAAACTGAACATGAATGCCCAAAAATAGAGTGAAGTTCCAATATTTGCAGCTATTCATTTGTACAAAAACTTTACTTTTAAAAACAACTTTTCACATTCTCCCGTACAACGTGGCTGGCATACGTCGTTTCATGCAAAATCTTAAAGTCGTCGGTCATGTCCAAGGCACCAAAGCCGGCTAACAACTCAATAATCGATAGCTAAAACTTGAATTGTACTGCTTCTTACTGGCCGATTACATCAACGTCGAAGCTTCTTCTGTGTTCTACTATGTTGCTTTTAGTAGTGTCTCCGGATACCGCAGCACACGACATAACTTAGCAGATGATGAAGGTAACCGTTTTAGAGAGAAATGTCAAATTCTTTGTCTGTGTTTACTGCCTGCTCATTTTGTTTAAAGCAGATTGCTCTAAATGCCCAGTGGATTTTCTTCCCATGATACCCATTCTAAACAAACTCGGAATGGGAAAGACCAAGCTCTGCTTATACTTATAGTCTGGAAAGTTGACATATCTTAGACAGTAAAATATGATGGTTAAAGATGTCCACTGAGTATTCCCATATACACTGAAATTAGCTTTGAAAAACAAATTAATAAATGGCCACCTACTCTTGGCTCAATAACTACTAAGAACTTTCACTGGTGAAGGAGGTGACGACGTTGTTACGTCCATTAGAGGCTTCTGTAGTTTGCTGAGAATGATGTGAAATAATTGTGCCTTGTGATTTTCTGTGGAGTTCCAGAATAAGTTCTATACTGGTGCAGGATGTTCTCATTCGAGGCAATCCTGGATTCTGAATCACAAGAACCGGAGGATTAGAAACAGCAATGCAACCTCTGTCTTCTTGGCTGTGCACTATTTCAAAGTGCTGAGGTTGACAGTCTCTTCTCATTGTGCAGTACTTGTAGATTATTGTAAATGGATTATCTTTAATATTTTGAACATCTCATTCTAAACTTTCCAAAGAATGAGACTTTTCTGTCGTGACCACTTTTTGTGTGAGGTGATAAATACCAGAAATTTGGTTGCATTTTGAGGAACTAATGGTGACTGAGATTAGTGTCTGTTTAAATTAATGGAAGTGGATTTTCCCGAGGTCGGCTTTTTTCCCGAGGTCGCCGTTTCCGGGAGGTCAGCGTTTTTCCCCGAGGTCGGATGGGTCTATAAATCTATCGATATATTGAAAATCAAAAGTATTTTCATGTATATCGAACTATACTGATTTGTCATGTCTACTTGAAACATATATCTGACCACTAGATATCGATATTTTTTCGAGTTACCGATTAATACGATATATCGAATATTACGATATAACGATTTATTTCGATATATCGATTTATTTGGAGATGTTGTTTTCCTCGAGACAGAGTTTTCTTTCGGGATATCGATACATATATAGTTTTCATTTATTCCGATATATCGATTTATTTTGTGGCATAGATTTATTTCGTTGTCATCTTATTTCGAAGTCCCGCTATATCTCGAGGTAACGATTTATTTCGAGGTGTCGATTGATTTTGAAGTATGTGTTTACGTCGGGGTATCGATATATTTCGATATACCGACATATAACGGTTTATCTGCATATTTCAGAGTATCGAGATATTTCGTGATATCGGTATACATCAGATACCGACATATTTTGAGACATAGATATATTTCGCGAAATCTTCATATTTCGCGAAATTTCGAAATATCGTTATATTTCGAGAAGTCGATTTATTTCGAGCTGTCGACTAATTTATATTTGTCGGAATACATCAAGATGTTTATATATTTCGAGATATCAATATGTTTCGAGGTGTCGGTTGATGTAAATATGTCGTTTTATTTCGAGTTTTCGATTTAATTGTGGTGTCGATTTATTT
>NW_026063140.1:0-26237 GCF_023897955.1 Schistocerca gregaria | reverse complement strand
CCAAATCTTAAGGTCGTCGGACATGTCTGAGGCACCAAAGCCGGATAATAAGTCAATAATCGATTACTAAAACTTGAATTTTACTGCTTCTTACTGGCTGATTACATCAACCTATAAGCTTCTTCTGTGTTTTACTGTGTTGCTATTAGTGCCTCCGCATACCCCAGCACACAACATAAGTTTGCAGACGATGAAGGTAACCGCTTCACAGAGAAATTTCAAATTCTGTGTCTGTGTCTATTGCCTGATCATATTGTTAAAAGCAGGTTGCTCTAAATGCCCAGTAGATCTGATTCCCTTGATACCCATTCAAAACAAACTCGGAATGGGAAAGACCAAGCTCTGCTTATACTTATAGCCTGGGAAGTTGACATATCTTAGACAGTAAAATATGATGGTTAAAGATGTCCACTGAGTATTCCCATATACACTGAAGTTAGCTTTGAACAACAAATTATTAATTGGCCACCAACTCTTGACTCAATAGCTACTAAGATCTTTCACTGGTGAAGGAGGTGACGACGTTGTTATGTCTATTAGAGGCTTCTGTAGTTTGCTGAAAATGATGTGATATAATTGTGCCTTGTGATTTTCTGTGGAGTTCCAGAGTAAGTTCTATACTGGTGCAGGACATTCATTCCTGCTGTTCTCATTCGAGGCAATCCTGGATTCTGAATCTCAAGCACCAGAGGATTATAAACAGCAATGCAACCTCTGTCTTCCTGGCTGTGCACTATTTCAAAGTGCTCTGGTTGTCAGTCTCTTCTCATTGTGCAGTGCTTGTAGATTATTGTAAATGGATTATCTGTAATATTTAGAACATCTCATTCTAAACTTTCTAAAGAACGAGACTTTTCTGTCATGACCACTTTTTGTGTGAGGTGATAAATACCAGGAATTTTGTTGCATTTTGAGAACCTAATGGTGACTGACATTAGTGTCTGTGTAAATTAATGGAACTGGATTTTTCCTCAGGTCGGCAGTTTTCCGAAGGTCGGCGTTTTTCCTGAGGTCGTCGTTTTTCCCAAGGTCGGCGTTTTTCCCCGAGATCGGCGTTTTTCCCCGAGGTCGGCGTTTTTCCCCGAGGTCGGCGTTTTTTCCCAACGGCGGTGTTTTTCCCCGACGTCGGCGTTTTTCCACGATGACGGTGTTTTTCGCCAAGGTCGGTGTTTTACCCCGAGGTCGGCGTTTTTCCCTGAGGTCAGCGTATTTTCCCAACAGTGGCGTTTTTCTCCGATGTCGGCGTTTTTCCACGATGTCGTCGTTTTTGCCCCGAGGTCGGCGTTTTTTCCCGAGGTCTGCGTTTTTGCCCCGAGGTCGGATTAGAGAATTTTTTCCCAAGGTCTAGAAATCTACCGATATATTGAAAATCCAAAGTATTTTCATGTATGTACACTATACTGATATGTCATGTCATCTTGAAACATATATCCGACCACTAGATAACGGTATTTATCAAGATAGCGATATATTTCGTTATATCTATTTATTTCGAGAATCGTTTTCTTAGGGGTACAGATTTATTTCCAGACGTCCATACATTTCCCATTATCGATTCAATTCGATATATCGACTTACGTAGATGCGCACATTATATCATGATGTCGATTTATTTCGAGATATCTATCTATATTGAGGAGTCTATTAATTTCGAGGTATCGATTGATTTCGAGTATCCGTTTATATGAGATATCGATTTATTTTGATACACCGACACAATTCAGGTTCTCTATATATTTCGAGGTATAGATATATTTCCAAGTATTGGTGTACTTCAGATATCGATTCTTTTCGAGATATCGATATATTTCAAGATACCTCTATATCTCAAGTAATCCATAAATTTCTAGATATCGCTATTTTTAGAGATATCTTTATATTACTAGGTACCAATATATTTCAGGAAATCGATATATTCCTATACCTCGATTTATCTCGATATGTCGACTAGCTTCGAGATTTCGATCTAATTGTAAGTAGAAATGTGTCCAGATGTCGATATATTTCGGGATATCGACTCATTTCGATGTAGCGGGTTCTCGGAGGTGTCGATTTATTTCGAGGTTTCGATTTATTTCGCGGTGTCGATTTATTTCGAGGTAGCGATTTATTTCGAGGTGGCGATTTATTTCGACGTGTGGATTTATTTCGAGGTGTCGATGTATTTCTTGGTGACGATATATTTCGATGTTACTTGTCGACTGCATCAGCTTAGAACCTTTTTCATACAGAGTGGTGCGACTGCATACCTCAGCAGGCGACATTGATATCCAGACGATGAATTTTACCGTTTCCGAGAGAAAAGCGTGCGATGTGACGAATTGGCACTACTTCATTATGAAAACAAATGACGAAAACGTGAGGTTTTCTTCGGTTTTTCTGCCACTGCTGCCAACTTTCAGCCCACCCCCTCCTCCACTTCCCCAGTCGTGGCGATCAGCTGGTGTGATGGAAATGGACACAGGAAAGTAATAACGTTCCATGAAATCCCATTCTAGGGAGGTTCAAGGGTAAATGTTCCAGACGGTTTATTTGCATTAAGACACGCATACTGGACATCTACAATGTCACATCTGCCAGATCGTTTCTATTGTCAACAGTGGAAAACAAAACAGCGTACTGAAGAAGCCATAGTGAGACACGGTTTTTGGTAGACGAAATAATAGGAATACTCTAGCCACTGATAATGATGATCTAATGAGAATTCTGTTATTGTTTTGAAAGATGCATTTAAATATCGATTCAACGTAGATCCAAATTATTTTGAGAATTATAATTGCGGTATTATGAATCTACATTGGAGATTTTGTAATGCAAAACCTTTCGATCTCAGAATACTTTACGTGATAGCACGGTATTGACCTTGTGTGTCACTAGGGTAAAGTTAATTTGCCGCCATTAACACAAAATTTATCCGCCATTAACGTAAAATCTATTTTTCAGCGTACTGCAATAAGGACTCACTTCAGATGATTGGACAATTAAAGAGAACTCAAACCGTTATTTTAATAGTATTCGTAGGTCCAATGCAGCATTTACCGTAGACAGTCCCTGAGCCTAGACTGTCAGTTTTATGTAGGGAGTACTACTTTAAAAAAGCACTCCGTGTTCAGGTCACAAGTGGCCAATCAGGACCATCCGACCGCCACGTCATTCTCACTGAGGGTGGAGGAGGAGCTGGCTCTCCCACTCGTTGTGGTAGTTTCCTTTGACTGGAGCCGCTACTATTCGGACGAGTAGTTCCTCAATTGGCATCGGAAGGCTGAGTGCAACCCGAAAAATGCCAACAGCGCATAGCGGCCCCGATGGTCACCCATCCAAGTGCCGACCAAGCCCGGAAGTGCTAAACTTCAGTGATCTGACGGGAACCGGTGTATCCACTGCGGCAAGGCCATTGCCCCTACCACTTTTACATGATGTTTTTGATCGTAGTTCAGGTCAGATGGCTGGAAAGAATGGACGTTTACCATGTTATGCACATTTATATTTTCACTACGTCGACACAGCTGGTCCAATTACGACCACAGGTGATGGTAGCCATAATGATCGTGCCAAGCATCCTGTGTACATTAGTTACACCCTAGTGTGTGGGCATCACAGCATTCGTGACATTTAAGTTTGTTACTTCTTTGCTAATATATTCGCAATAAATTTTGCAGACAGTATCCGCATATGACGCTCAATGTACCTACAAAATTATATCATTGTACGACACATGTTTCAGGAGATACGTCATAAAAACTCAGGACAAGGCCAGACGCTGCATAGTACGGACGTGGACGCACAGCTGTAAATAAATGCCTGGTCAACACCAAGCTTTTCCGCTAGTCATCTATAAAGATAAAAAATCCCCAATATTGCCTACCAGCGTATTTTTGAAAAACCTTTATTTTGTCATCCATTTTTTCCTGTAAAAATCGTAAAAGCCGTGCATCATTGTGTTTTCAAAAATCGTTTCTTATTGTCATCTCTTTTTATGTATTTTAAACCATCTATCGCTTGTGTAACCTGTGGCTACAAGTCCATTCCGTTTATGGGGTAATCGAAATAATAAACAACGGAAAATGTGTGGGTCAATTTCTTCCTCATTTTTCGGAACTTCTGATAATAGTAAATCGTTGGCTCTTTGAGGGTGTGATAGGTACATACAAGAGATTAGTGTAAGATTAGAATTTGTGTTAGATACAGTGCCAGGAGGTTCTGTTTCTATCTGGCTAGCTTCAGAGTACTTCACCATCTACTAAGTGATGCGTTTCATTGTGAATGGTGTGTTCTGTGCTAGGTCTACCCTTTACTGCACAATGCTGTTCCTTCGATGCTATTAAAACCAGGATGTTATCAAAATATATGCACAGTGGCAGACTGGAGTCTGCATAAATATTTCCAGTGGTGGGGAGGGGGAAAGGCGCGTCGGGGCTGGAGTGCATGATTCTGAAACTGGCACTCTATCTACAAATCAGCTGGTCAGTTACGAGGTGCATCAAGCTACAAGACCCTAACTCTATAAGCGCTACAACTGGTCAAAGCTAAGGTTTAGCAGTATTGTGGAGAATTCTTATCTGGAAGAGTATGAGTATACTGTAACGAATAAAAACTCTTTACTCCAGATTCCAGGGAGGGTTGGGGGCGATGGGTGAAAGTGCCCTTTTGCCTATCCTCCCCTCCCCACCTCCTCCCCTCCCCCTCCCCCTCCCCTCCCCCTCCCCTCCTCCTCGCGGACGCCAATGGCTGGCCCGTTCATTTTGAGAACATCAGAGCTGCAGTAACCTTACTGAGAAACTGTTCTTCATGTCCTTGTCTGTCAATCTTACCACTCAGAACACCAGTGGGAATGTTGGTTACCGCTGAAACAACTGGTTTTCGGCTGTTATCAGTTTCCCAGACTCACTTTAAGCTAATTGTTAAAACCCGTCACAATACCAGTTTTTGTAATAACCGATTTTCAGTCTTTTATTTACATTATTTCCTCTAGTAAACGTAGAAATCAAACAAAGATTAAAAAAAATTTACTTTCTCAGTTTCTTGATAAATGGAATCAAAATCTCAAATTAAATACCTATATGATGACCTGCAGCCGTTCAGAACGAAATTAGAATTATATTAATACCGTCAGCTGCTCACGGGTGTCGATATATATCAACGGGGACAGGTGACAATGTGTGCAAGTCTGGGACTCGAACCCGGGATCTCCTGCTTACATGGCAGGCGCTCTGCCCATCTGAGCCACCGAGGGCACAGACGATAGTGTGACTGCAGGTACTATCTCGCGCACGCCTCCCGCGAGACTCACATTCTCACCTTGCATGTCCACACACTACATTCGTAGTGTCCCACACCAACACACTCATTACTCGTGGAACACATTCGTACCAAGTCCCGTAACAGTTCCGGGAATACGTGTACATCTTCACAGAAGAAGGTCATGGCTGGTATTGCCAGAACCATATACTTATATGGATATGGACATGTCTTCCACGAGGAATGAGTGTGTTGGAGGGGGACTCTACGACTGTAGTGTATGGACATTCAAGGTGAGAATGTGAGTCTCTCAAGATGCGTGCGCGAGATAGTCCCTGCAGTCGAACCATACACTGTGTCCTCGGTGCCTCAGATGGATAGAGCGTCTGTCATTTTAGCAAGAGATCCCGGGTTCGAGTCCCGGTCGCGGCACACATTTTCACTTGTCCACGTTGATATTTATTAACGCCCGCGAGCACTGACTGTATTAATATAATTCTAATTTCTTTAAATTAAATAGTCAAATATGTCCGATCTTCGCTTCTGGCGAGTGCTCCTATACTACAGAAAACTGCCAGTATTATCCTACTGATTTTAGTTTTTAGAAGCTCTGCTCAAAAATTATATTGTAATCGGTTATCACAGCACTATGCGGGCATTACGTATAGTCCAGCGATATAGAGTGAAAACTGCGGCAGGAGAACTCTCTTTTTCGTTTTTAAGGGCTAAAAGCAGATAACGGCATACTACGTAGACACAGGCAGCAGATCAGGCACTTTCTATTTTTATCCCGAACTATGAATGATTTGTAAAATTTTAACTTTTTTCCTTGTATGATGTCGCAAGTGACCAAATCGACCATTGTGCTTCACTCGTACTGCATATCGTAAAATACTTCCAGGCTTCCAGATGGTGCCATTTTGTGTTACAACTGACGTTCGACAACAGCGAGAAACTGCGTCCATTCTCGCGCACTGCTTGTATAACAGGCACAGTATTGTCTCGGCAATGTTGGACCAATCCATTTGTTGCTCGTTTCTATCAGCAGTGTTATTAAAGTGGCATACATAACTTTTCCCATTTTTTTCTGTAATAACGCCGTATTTCAGTGCTATGGAAATCTTACGAATAAAAATTACTCGTCTTTTTTAAAAAAGGTTTATTTGAAAACTAAAAATTTTACTACGACAGCTGTGGCTAATTGATATATCTGTTTTTACGTGGTTATCAGGAAAAAATAAAAAAAAAATACTTGTTATAACCGAGAGCAAACAAATACTGAAAGACATCGGTTATTCAGAACTAAAATACCCATATCGTTTTAACTGATCGGTTTTTCTATCTCTAAACTGCAATGTCGCCATAGAAAAGTGTGTCGTTTCATCAATGTCCATAGCAATTTTGAGATATGTGTTTATGCGCAATATCGGCAAATGGAAACACGAAGAGGTAATAAGCACCTGAGCGATAGAATTTATTTCACAGTCAGAAAAGTCGAGTGACAGACAAGACTGAATCACTGTAATAGAAATTATATGGAAAGCTGTGTAAAGGAAAATTTCCAGTTCTTTCGTGGATTCCAAAATTGAAGCAAATTCCGGGACATCAAGGTGACATAGTCTTATACGGATAGTATTCCATGACTAACGTAATTGGCCCACATACTGTACTGGTATACGGATAATATTACACGACTAACGTAATTTACCTGAAATAATTTACAAACATGTTACTGTAACATTCGCTACTACTCATTACGCTAATTGACCTTCAGCCATTAAGCGCAAGCGCAGATCTCAGTTATGATACGTGCGCCATCCAAAAATTTATCAAGGTGGTAACTCAACACAACTACAAACGATCATTGTGTGTAAAATAAATAGAACACCTCATAAGAAGAACATGACGGGTTTGAATCATTCCCGCCGCAAAGGATGAAAAATTCAGGCTCGCACACAAGACCACTTGATAACTAACCAGAAATTCAGATTAGTTGTAGCTTCGGTGACAATCGCCTTTTTTTTACATTTTCCCCGTAAACTAGATAATTATGAAACGTAAGCAACTACTCTAAAATATCTGCGGCAACGGCGTTGCCGCGGAGGTTGCATCGGTTCACGTGAGATCACCGAAGTTATGTGCGTTGTCGGGCGTTGAAGGCACTTGGATGGGTGATCATCCAGGCCGCCATGCACTCTTGCCATTTCTCGGGGTGCACTCAGCCTCATGATGTCAATCGAGGAGCTACTCGACCGAATAGTAACGGCTCCGGTCAAAGAATACCAACATAACGACCGGGAGAGCAGTGTGCTGACCCCCGCCCCTCCTTTTCGCATCCTCCACGGATGATGACACGGCGGTCGGATGGTCCCGTCCAGTAGGCCACTCGTGGCCTGAAGACGGAGTGCTTACAAAGCAACTACTCTCCAGTGCATGGCCGTACTACTGAGACCTTGATGCCTGGCATCAACAACAGATGGCAGCACACGAGGTTGGCTTACGCCTACTGCCGAATTTTGCGATCTGTCGTAAGCCTGCGTAAGCACGTAGGGCCTTCCGTCTTAAGTGCAAGCATATCCATTGCGTTTTCTGTCACGCGACTTGAGTGGAATGTTTCATTATTTCTGAAATTTTATAGAAATATTTTTCGTTGTACATCCTCACCATCGGTACTGAATTTACTGTAAAATTACTTGCTCACTTTTCGGAACTTCCGTTCATAGCAAATCGATACTATTTGAAGCCGTGGTAGACACGAGTCTAGTGTGCTTCACCTTCAGCACCTTCTGTGTCAGTCTCGGTTAATATGTCGCTGATTTCACAACGAACAGTTCGTTGTCTACTGAGTATACTGTTTGTTGCACGACACTATCCCTCCCACGCTGCTAAATGTAGGTCGTCGGCAAAATATGACTGCAGTGGAACAAGGGCGTCTGCAGAAATTTCCCCAGGAGGTGGTGGTGGCATTGGTAGTGGTGTGTGTGTGTGTGTGTGTGTGTGTGTGTGTGTGTGTGTGTGTGTGTGGAGGCCATTACTATGAAATTCACACAGTCCAGACCGCCAAGGAAAATAAACCTTGAGATTTGGAAAGGGTGTTGATCTTATACCGCTTATACTGCATATTTCGAAATTCCACCTCTAAGGGGGAGACACAGGAAATGAAAGGATTTTTGAAACATATAGCTATTAAGGTAATTTGTATCTGGTTTCTAGGTCAGAAATAAAGAAATATGTGTTCCAGTATTATTGGGAATTTAACCTCTATGCGGTGAAATAGTGGGTGAACATTTTATTTTGAGATAAATAATTATGGAAGAACTATGAAAGTATTTTTAAGGATACATCTACGAAAATTGGTATTTGACTTCGAAGTTACAAATAAGAAAATACGTGTTTCGGTGTTTTTAGAAGTTCAGCCCCTAAGGGGATGAAATAGAGTGAGCTGCTGCGTTTCTGGCGCCAGTTTCGGTCGATCGTTGTTTCGATCTTTGAGTCGCGGCCCAGAGGACACTGCTCCCTAAGCGACTGTAGTAGTTCTCTGTGCGGCCCCACATCGGACTTACCGCGCTTACACTGGACACAGTTGCCAACAAATCGCCTGCCATCGCCATATAGGTTGGGCCAAAACATATGTTCCCGAACTCGGTTCAAGGTCTTGTAGAACCACAAATTGTCCCCTACCGCCGAATCGTGGAAATATCTGAGTGCCATGCTAACTCGTTCCTGTGGAATACAGACCTTCCCTTCACCACGGTTGTCTTCCCCTTTACACAAGACCCCCCCCACCCCACCCCCCGAAGACCTCGCCATCCGCCAACTGCTGCCGTATCGGTCCCCACCCGGGGTCCTCGGCCTTTGCCGGCTAAGTCGCAGAAGAAGCCGAGTGTCTCGGAGAGAAGGAAATTCACCCCAAGATCCGGCTCCACGTGGCCCTTGCTTTCCCCAGACTCTGCCGCGAACATACGGCTGAGAGCGTAACCAATTCATTGTCTCTGCCACTAATATTCCGTACCTGGAGATAAGTCTTCTCATCTTAACTTCGGTATGATTTTTAGCGATCTTATTAATCAAAGTTTAATGGCTGGCACTGGCCAAGTAACTCACGGAGGCTCATTGGTTTCATTCCAGTTGTATTGCTCACCTGTTCTCCATATAAGGTTGTGTAGTTTATGTCTCAGAAAAGTGTCTGCCCTTGATGTGTGTTGTGTTAGAGATAATTGGCAGCGGTCGACGCTAGCATACTGGGAGCACAGCACCACGGGGGCAGAGAGATATTTAAGGCCATGTCCTCTCCTTTACATCTTGGGTTATGTTGTCACTTTTGCGTGATTCCATCTTTCCGGTGGAGAACTATAGCATCCAAAGTTCAATTGCATTGCCAAGTTGAGTATATTTCTATGTCATTCTCTGCCTCGTGGATCTCTTGTATTGATTTGAATCCTTGGTCTGCTCGCGTCTATCGCCCATTCATACGAAATTTTGAAGCAACCTTATTTTAAGGGTATTGTCACATAGTCATGTTCTAGTTGTAATCATTCTAAGAATATTGTTGATTAATCACCTGAGTAACTAAATTTGAAGGTCCGTTTGGTCAAAATTAAAGGGCCCCCTTAATTGTTTTAGTCATTTTTTATATAGTTTTGTTTAGGAAAGTTGGCTAGCCGAACTTTAAATATCTGTATTCTTACGCTTAATCTGTTTCTCCCCTGATTGCAAGTAGTGAGAGTTCTGATATGAATTTTATGGACATTTGTGCTATTTAAGTAAAGCTTTACCTAAGTATATTTACCTAGTCATATTCAAATTTCACGTTTTACAGGTCTCGTTCAGCTTAACGAAATTTATTTATTATTTGTCCAACTGATCTGGCCTTGTAAGGCAGTCTCCTCTATTATTGTGATTGTGATTTTATAATGTTTTTGATTGTAATAAAATATGTAGCAACTACAACGGATTACTATTGTGATTTTGGTGTGTCACTACCATACCCCATTTCATAGAGGATGAAATGTTTCATGAAATATATGAAAACCTGTTTTTGATACATTCAACCATTAAGGGGGGTGGAATATAGGATGCAATGTTTTATGAAAGTATTTCAGTGCGAAAGAATTTTTAAAGCGAAATCTATGAAAATTGTGTTATTGAAAAATACGTGTTTCACTGTTTTTGGAACTACAACCTCCAAGAAGCTGCAATAGTGGCACATGTTTCACTGACCCATAGCATTCCACCCAACCTGCAAAATATACGGACTTGCTGAAAGCATCGTTTAAGAAGAGATTGTTCGAAATTTCACTCCTAAGGGGGTGAAAAATGGGTTGAAAGTTTTTTTTAAATATTTCCCTATGTCCCTATTGAAGCTATAACTACAAAACTACGAAAATTGATATTTGGTGTCTCAGTCAGAAACAAAAAAGAAACAGGTTTTTAGCATTTTCCGAAATTCTTCCATTGGGGGATAAAATAATTAGTGAAGGTTTTTGAAAATAAATCATTATTAAAGAACTACTGAAGCATATTTAAAGCTACATCTATGAAAATAGGTATTTGACATCTCGGTTCGATGTAAAAAAAAAGTGTGTTTCGTTACTTTTGGAAATTTAACTCACTAATAGAGTGAAATAAGGGATGAAAAGTTTTATGAAATATTTCACTGTGAAAGCATTTTTAGAATTAAATGGATGAAGATTTGAATTTGGCTCCTCGGTTCTAAATAGAAGAATACGTGTTTAATTGTTGTTGAAAACCCAACCCCTAAAGGGTGTGAGATGTTTCAGAAAATGGTTCATTATGAAAGCATTAATAAATATATCTGACAATTCGTATTCGGCTAATCTTTTACAATTTTTAAAAACTACGTGTTTCACTGGTTTTGGAACTTCGAGCATAAGGGGATGAAAATTTTAATGAAATATTTATTGCGTTATATTAAAATATTTTAAATTTGCATCTATGAAAACCGGTATTTCACTTCTCAATTAGATATAAAGAAATATGCGTTAGGGAATGAAAGCCTCTACGGAGATATCACCACAAAAATACAAACGGCTTGATTAACAAAAACCTTGGACTCCAGCTGTCAGTACTGCTTTTTGGTCCTTCAGTAAAAGACCATGCTTCAATGGCGTTAAGTTTAGAAAGTTTAGAAAGTGTTGCAGTTTATAAAAGACATAAAAAAACGATTAAAGAAAAAAAATTCTTTGCAGACCATGAAAGGTCTACGCAAGTAAAGAAGCGAATGATAAGCTAGCTCTTTATGCAAATGAGTTGGTCAGTTTAAGTTCCGAGACATGTCATGCAGCAGGAACGGAATCCTATAGTTGCTACGATTGGCTAAAGGAAAAGTTTTGCAAAATCACGCCAAATCACTTCTGCAAGTGGCTGAGAATCTCGTAATGAATAAAAATTCTGTAGTGAGAATTCGAAGGTGGGAGATGCAAGATTCCCCCCCCCCTTCCCCCTCCTCTCAATGTTATCCTTCTTTCCCTACAGCAAAATAAATAATTAAATAAATAAATAAAACTAGAGAAATTTCTACTGTGAAACTATTTGCATACAAGAGAACGGCCCTTGAAATTTAACGCTTCAAAGTTTTAAGCCCTGCTCATTCCGGATATTGATTAGAAAGTGTTAATCCACATGTGAAACCTGAGTACATAATCCCTGTGACATTTGATCAACGGTGTTCCATAAGGACAGGTTCTCATTCAAAACGTTCGAAAATTCTATTTCTTTGTAGTTGCATTTTTAAAGGTGTACTTGTCTAGACTCTAGGAACGGAAAGTTTTTTTTTTTTTAGTCCGTGCTTTACAAAAGTTTCTGCAGCCCATTGTTTGAAGCAGTGTCACGGCTGCCGTGAGCCGCGCGGGCTACCCGCCATGTCTCCAACGCCTTGTCACGGTTCGCGCGGCTCCCCCCGTTGGAGGTTCGAGTCCTCCCTCGGGCATGGCTGTGTATGTGTTGTCCTTAGCATAAGTTACTGTAAGTAGTGTGTAAACATAGGGACTGATGGTTCAAATGGCTCTGAGCACTTTGGGACTTAACATCTGAGGTCATCAGTTTCCTAGAACTTAGAACGACTTAAACCTAACTAACCTAAGGACATCACACACATCCATGCTCGAGGCAGGATTTGAAGCTGCGACCGTAGCGGTCGCGTGGCTCCCGACTGAAGCGCCTAGAACCGCTGGGCCACATCGGCCGGTCTATCATGTATTCTAGAAGAGCTGCACGGTCGTCAGTGGCGCCTGTTCTTTCGAGAACAGTTACTATCTTCATATCTATGGTTAAACGTTACCCAGCCATTGACCTTCGTCTGTGCGAATGCGCATAGGTTGCTCGAACTCTTACGGGAATCGTCACCTTAGTGCGAGCCAGTAATGAGTGGATGGACAAGTACCTATTAAGTACATTACGTATGCGGATTGTGGACGGTTGGGGATGTGAGTCTCACGGGAAACGTGCGAGGGATAAATTCCTGCTGTCGTGCTGTTCATTTGTGTCCTCGATGGCTCAGATGGATTGAGCGTCTGCAATGTAAGCAGGAGATCCTGGGTTCGAGTCCCAGTAGGGGCACACATTTTCAGCTGTCCCCATCGAAGTATATCAACAACACCTGTCGGCAGTTGAGGGTTTCAATTAATTATCAGTTGTGAAGGTGATTCGATGAACCCTTTGCCAGGCACTTAAATGTGTTTTGCAGGGTATCCATATAGATGTAGATGAAAACTCGTCCCGTGTCGCACGTGCTCAAAATGATTCATACTGCAGAATGCATGCAAACATACTCACCGAAAATACGGACGAATATCAAGTGCAGGCTGCCAAGTGCTGCATATCCAGCTTAGACAGATCGGCTTTTCCTGCCAAGAAGAACAGGAAGTTGCTGTCTAGGAACAATCAGAGCTCGAGGAAGGGTTGATAAATACTCCTTGAATTGCAGACTAAAAGTAAATAACGAAAATACATTTTTGGTAAAAATTGGTCAAAACATAATCGTTTGCCCTCCGCATTGGATTAGCTGTTTTGAATATTGAAAATCTGACTTCAGATTCGTTTTCACTGACATTGAAAATATATATGTATCACTCAGTTCATGCAAGTAATAATGTAACTAAATGTTTTCCCTAAACTTTGAAAACTTTTTTTTCGAGTAACGATTTTCTCAGAACGGCATGCAGCATAAATTAAAAGTGGTTCGATCTCTTAACTTCTACCTCTGACCCCTAAAAGTACAATTTTCTTAGGAGCTTATAGCTATAATATGACATTTGTTAATTTTAACTAATTTTTGTGTAGGCATAAGGAGTGAAACAAACCCACAAAAATTGAACTCAAAGTTCGAATTAGCACTGTATTGTTAAATTTAAGGTTGTTTCATTGCGGTTAGGTATGCGCTCCCATAAATTTTATGTATTATCGACTGATGTAATCCATTTTCAATTTCAGAGAAATAATGTAGTATCAACTGATGTTACCCATTTTTGAATTCAGGTAACATCTGAGGTGCAACACTGCACGCACTCTGCGTACTCCAGTCTCGCAGGCCCTTGATCAAATCATAATTACCGGCGCCATTTTTTTATTGAAAATCTAAAATTAAGCTCATAGTATGATCACTCGTAATTCATAAACAGATCCTTCGAATGTATTTTCATTGTCTCAAAAAAAAATTTCAAATGTACCCTTTTTTGCTCATTTGTATGAGAACCTGGCCGTAACGCCGGAATATAGTCACGAGATTTTTTTTCAGAGACGCTGTACGTTCGCGAGAAGAATTTCGTTCTGCGCGTGTCGAAGGACATTCCTCAGATATTACTGTGTGTGTGCTACTCAGTCGTACCATTCGAGTGTACATCTTTGCATAGTTTTCCTTTCACGATGTAAACAGTGCTCGGCTCAGTTGCTAACTGGCCAGAGAGTGGTTCCGAAGGTGGATGTGCGGTGCGTTCGGTCTGCTAGGACAACAGCAGACTGGCGTGGTGCGATGGCAGAAGCTGACACTGAGGGAGCTAGCTGCTGGGACGCCAGCGAACAATTAATGCCAAGTAAGACGAAGAGGACTATTCTAAAATTATGAGCCGTCTCAAAAGTGTTTATCATTAGTAAATCTTGAAGTTAAGACTGACAATAAGTCTACAATAACTGACAGTTTTGTCTAGAGAGAGAGATACAGGAAATCGCCCCACCCCCCTCAATGAAATTTTGGTTGTGATGACAGGCCGATTGGTAGTGTAGCCCGAGATCTAAGTTAGGTTGGAAGTGGGTAATTTGATTGAGAGTTGTTTACGCCAACGATTATGAATGCCGACTAAACGTTGTGCGAGCAGATTGCCCTGTAGCGTAGCCTAGTGTTTCCGTCCGCGCCACATTCAACATTCTTTCTCTAGCTGTGTACAAAAGTCTCACAACAGCCACGATAACTACGTTTCTGGTGGGGGGATGGTAGAGTCCACTATGTAACTTTCACTGCAAATTTTAGTAACCGCCGAAACTAACCGAAATAGAAGCGTAATTTTAACTATATTTCCTTTTATGGGAAAGAATGGTTCCCCTCTTTCGGCAGCAACTGTAATATGTAGGCGACTTATTAGTTTTTTTTAACTCTTAATCATGATCTCAATAGACGCAGTGCTTTTTTTACGTTACTTGATTTGTGGTCTATAGTAAACAATGCAACGAATTGGTAAATTCTTTGAAGTTTGACGTGTGTTACATAGACGACGTCTGCAATGTTCGTAAGGCCAAGTTTGCATATATTCGGTGTCTGTTTTTTTGGCCATGTACTGTATAATTAAGGGGAGGAGGATTATGTTCAAGGAGCAGTGCAGTAGCAGTCTATGGAGAAATTGAGAATTTGGATCTTGCGAACGGCATGCTCGGGCTGTTCGTGCTATTCTGTTGACCACTGTGTATTTCGGACACAGTGATCATTGCCTCTCCCTAGTAACCAGGGGACTCGGGTGCTAATCCTGGTCTGGCACAAATTTTCAACAGTGCCCATTGACTAAAGTCTGTGCCCATTGTCAGCTAATATCATTGTTTCGGTGTTAAATTGTATTTTGTTCACGATACGTCGTTTAGCTTTTTCATGGATAACAGCTTTGAAGCGTACAGGTTATATTGGTTTTCGCTCGTCGTTACTCCAAGGCAACTATAGCGATTTATAAATACAGTTGTAGTTTGTATTAAGCCTACATACGTAATTGTGTCCTGTGTTTCTTTACCAAGAACTACTTCGTAAGTAATTCCCCTGTAGTGGTATTTTGTTTTAGTATTTTGTTTAAATATTTATAGACTGGAGGCTTGGATGAAATATGAAACACATGTCCGAAGTTCCTGTTGATACTGAGGATACTGTTTCATCCGTACTAGGGGCCAAAAAATTTCATCTAATACAGAAGGACACAATTTGTCTCGAGATTTAGCAATTTTTCGTAATAGAGGCCTTGCTTCGATACATTTTTCTCTAATTCTTGTTTGGATTTAATCTTAAAACACACTAACTCTTCCACCAGTTATTCGATATGTGGTTTCATTCCTTTCGTAGCCTAGAGTTCTTAAACGGTCGATAATATTAATAATTTCCTTTCTCAATTTTATTTTCTGTAAAATCTCCTGCTTATGGTTATTGCTAACATGTTTCATGTTCTCACTTTTATTATTTTTATTTTTCTAGTTTTGTGACTGGTAGCCAAATTTTCTTTGAATCTGGTTTCTAATTCTGAAATAGTAACAGATGAAGGTCAAGAGAAGATTGCGATCTATTTGAGGAGAGTGGCTTGGAGATTTTTTATAATAGACGTACACAGGTCATGGGGATCCTTACCTATATAAATTTACTTCGAGTGTGATGTAGCCCATTCTCTTGTCATGATCTCGGCTGTATCGTAGCGCATTGTCTCGGTTAGGTTGGAGATTTTTCTTGAGAGTTGCCGAAGTCAACGAAAGTGATTACAAAGTAAAGATTGTGCTAACAGAACGATCTGTAGCGTAGTCCAACACGTTTTTTCTGTCCTTTTAAAGCCTCTTTGAATTAAAAATAACTAAAGCTGCAAGATACAATCACAAAAACTGTGTTACGTAATAGAGTAATCCCAGACTATTGTGGTGTAAGTTGTGTGCATACACCATTTTTTTTTAAATGAGTATACATTATTTTACTCATTTGCTGGGTTTCAGTTTTCCGCGTTTTCCGGCGAAAAACCTTTTCCTGTGAAGGGCCCATTAGCTTGTCGGTTATATTCGTGACTTTCTCGACGGTCAGTAATTTCGTGACAGTTCATCCACCGGCGTCATTGTTAACATCGAATGTAGATTTAAGTATTAGGAAGGCTAATATGAAGCTAATGCATGAGTGGGTCTAATAATTAATAAAAATAAGAATGCGGGTAAGCTACTACAAACAGCATAGTGAACGCATTGTTGTGGCCAAGATAGCCACGAATCCCATGCCTACCAAAGTCGTAAAAGAAGTCCGCAGACGATGAAGAAATTGATGGAATGTGTGATGAGATAAAAGAAATCATTCAGATAGTGATGGGAGATGAAAATTTAATATTAATGGGTGACTGGAATTCGACAGTAGGAAATCGAAGAAAAGGAAACGTAGTAGGTGAATATGGAATGGGGGTAAAAAATGAAAGAGGAAGCCGCCTGGTAGGTTTTTGCACAGAGCATAACTTAATCATAGCTAACACTTGGTTCAAGAATCATGGAAGAAGGTTGTATACGTGGAAGACACCTGGAGATACTGCAATATTTCAGATAGATTATATAATGGTAAGACAGATTTTTAGGAACCAGATTTTAAATTGTAAGACATTTCCATGGCCAATGTGGACTCTGATCCCAATATATTGATTATGAACTGTAGATTAAAACTGGAAAAAGGTGGGAATTTAAGGAGATGGGACCTGAAAGAACTGACAGAATCAGAAGTTGTAGAGTGTTTCAGGAAGAGCATTAGGGAACGATCTACAGGAATGGAGGGAAAGTAATACAGTGTGATGGAGGATCTGAGTGGTGTACTGTCAAGGGGGAGGGGGTTCCTCAGGGATCAGTGTTGGGGCCTCCTCCACATCTCGGATGAGACCCCCCGGCAAGCAGACAGAGTGAACACTGGCCTTCTTCCCCAACCTTTCCGCTATATCCCTAAGGGGCTCCATCACCCGCCTAACGTTGGAGCTCCCAGTAACTAATAAACCCCTCCCCCCGTGTGCCTGCTCGGACCTTGCTGAAGGAGCAGCCACATGTCCATTCACAGGCAGAGCGGGCGATGCCACACGGCCAGCCTCCACGCCGCTGAACCCGCCACTCCCCTTGGGGAGAGGGTGGCCCAACCGCGTCTGGTACCCGCGAAGGTGTCTCGACAGCAGGGACAGTGGGTGAAGCACCTAACACCTGGGATGCACCATGCGACGCAACAGGCTCCCCACTGCCGCTACACTCCGAGGCAGCAGCCTGAAGACGGCTGACCGCGGCCATCAACACGCTCAGCTGTTCGCGAAGAGTGGCCAGTTCCTCCTGCGTCCGTACACAGCAGTCACACATCCTATCCATCCTAAGGAATCAATTTACTGGAGAGACTTAATCAACATTTAACTAGACTGCTAATTCACTAAAGACATATTTCGATTCCACCCATCCGCTGTGACCCACGACGTTCTGCATGACGGTGATTAGTTTGCATTTCGAAGGATACCAGCGGCCTTATTAAATGTTAACTGTGATTGCCTTCGTTTCTAGATCAATTTATAATGTTCGTTAACTATGATTTTTTTTCGGAATATATCGTGATGAACTCTGGGTGGAACCACAGAACACAGCTTAAATTGTCGTTGAAGAAACGAGTAGTGATTGTATTTTTATCTTTCTTATCCGACACGTTGCGGTATCCAAGGTATAATGGGGTACACAGTTGAAAACTTTGATTAAATGTACAAAATTGATAAATAAGAGAGTTACAAATCTTTATATGAACACATTATGATGTATTAATCACAAAAATACAAGTACATTGCCATAAAATAAAACAACAATATTTTCTCACTCAAAAACAGAAATTTATATCATTTGCACGCGGCAGAATGGGGTGGTAAATACAAGTGATTACAAAAACGTATAAAATTATCGGAAATGCAGAAAATATTGGCTTGCTCGGTATATTTTTTAGTTTAAAGTGAGTATTAATGTCAAACTACAGTTTTCATGTATCGTATCCTTTTCTTGAGGCTGTTTACAAAATTCACACACGGGGAGACACTCATCATCTTCGCTATCTATTCCTGCACAAGAATCGTGTGTCCATTTTTTGCACGTGGAACAAGCGACCCAACCTTCAACAGATTTTGAATATAACCCACCACAATATACACATTGACTGTCAGAACTTTCCTCATAATCACTCTCGTTAGTATAGTATTATTTCTCCTTTTGTCCATTTATCTTCAGGCTCTTTCTCTCGTTTTTGAGTTCTTAATTTTATTCTCTTTCGCAAAAAGTTTTCTGTTTGCTCTTTCTTCTTTGTCAAAGTTCTTCTTCTGTTTCTCCCATTAATGTCTTTTAACTCTTTTTTTTTTGTACGGCGAATCAGTTAAAACAACGTTGTTCCCCCTTTTCAGTCTCGCTCTTTTCTTGCTTTCGTTAACTTTTGACAAGAAAATCAGAATCTCAGGTGAAATATGAAATGAGGAGGTTGTGTTGTCAGTTGTCATCCAAGAGCACCCAAGATTAGAACAATTAGCCCCAATAACTTTGTTATTCTTAGGCGGCAGTTCATTGTAACAATTCGCTGAAACCTCGTCCCCTTGATTATCCAGCCAGTTTGAGTCGTCTTTTTCAGCTGGTGTGCTAGGTGAAGGCAATTCCAATTGTTCAGATGTAATAACCTCTTTATCTGACGGCCTATCACGTCCGCTGTCAGTTGTGTCTGCCGGGAGGAAGTGTGCGTCGTGAATATGGATGGGTCCGTGGGCCATATTGCAGTAGCTTCGAAACCTTTAATAGCGGTTTTCATTGTTGCGCTTTAGACGAAAGCTGAACCAAAAAGCGTTGAAATTTGAAAGGTAGTTACGACTTTTCCTGCGTGGCTCCGCAGCCATTTTCGAAGTTAATCACTATAACGAGGATTTATAAAACAAACATCAAGCGGCTGAAGTCTATGAGAGCAATGTGGTGGTGAAGAAACGCCACTCTCCTTCGCGTAGTCCATAACGTCAGTGTTCGTGGTATGAGCTGAGTGGCCATCTGATATAAGGAGAACTGGGACGTGCTTTGATGCCTTAGAAAATACCACATATTGTGAAAACCATACAAAGAATGACTCTGTGGCCATCCATGCGGTGCTGTGGACCTTAGCGCAACCTCCTGCTGCCAGTCCTAACTCAAATTCTTTCTGCTTCTTCTTTCGTGGAAAAATAATCGTAGGAGGAATGTCAGCTCCGCTTGCTGACGTACTAATGAGAATGGTTGCAGTTTCGCCCGTTTCTGCAGATGTTAACGATCACACTGGACGGTTCCCTTTGCAAGCTGAGATGTTCGATTGGTTTTTAGGATTAACCGACACGCCTGTTTCATCACAATTAGTTATTTGAGAAGTCATTAGTTTGTGATTGTCACATTTGTTAGCAACGAAAAAAACCTATCGACAGCTACTTTATTAAAATCCTTGATTCTTGTACCAGATGTTGCTTCGGGCTTGAGAACAAACCCTCATTTGCTTCTTCATTGTTTCATGATGTAATAAAGATTTCGATTTGTTTTGCTCGAAATTTTCGAAAAGGTATCTGCGAAACATGCAAAAATTGAAATGGCAAAACTGTGCACCTGCCGAAATACAAGTACGTATACTCATTTGAAAAAATGTTCCTAAACTGCTTCTGATACGCTAGAGGTTACCGCACAGTAAACAGCAATTGTAGTTGACCGTTTACCAGCACCGTATAAAGTACGGCCAATTAAATATTTTTGTAGGGAGGACACATCATCTCATCCTGAATGGAGAGTTCATCTATACGTGTAAAAGTAACCACTTGTGCCAGAGGGAAGTGTGTTGGGAGCCTTACTGTTCATGTTGTATATTACAGATAATATAAGTAAGCTCACATATTTCGAAAATGATGCAGATATCGACATTGAGGTAAAAAAGTTCGTGTGAAGCGATATGCACATACAGGGGAAATGAAAAATGTGACCACCTATACTTGCATCTACATGGATACTCTGCAAATCACATTTAAGTGCCTGGCAGATTGTTCATCGAACCACCTTCACAAGTCTCTATTATTCCAATCTCGCACAGCACACGGAAAGAATGATCACTTGTGTCTTTCCATACGAGCTCTGACTTCCCTTATTTTATCGTTATCGTTTCTCCCTACGTAGGTCGTTGTCAACAAAATATTTTCGCATTCTTAGGAAAAAGTTGGTGATTGGGATTTCGTGAGAAGATTCCGTCGCAACGAAAAACGCTTTCCTTTTAATGATGTCCAGCCCAAATCCTGTATCATTTGTGTGACACACTCTCTCATATTTCGCGATAATAGAAAACGTGCTGCCTTTCTTTGGACTTTTTCGATCTACTCCGTCAGTCCTATCTTGTAAGGATCCCACATCTTCCAGCAGTATTATAAAAGAGGACGGAGAAGCGTAGTGTAGGCAGTCTCCTTTGTAGGTCTGTTACGTTTTATAAGTGTCGTGCCAATAAAACGCAGTCTTTGGTTAGCCTTAACCGCAACATTTTCTATGTGTTCTTTCCAATTTAAGTTGTTCGTTATTGTATAATAATAATGGCGTGTGACGAGGGCCTCCCATCGGGTAGCCCGTTCGCCTGGTGCAAGTCTTTCGATTTGACGCCACTTCGGCGACTTGCGCGTCGATGGGGATGAAATGATGATTAGTACAACACAACACCCAGTCCCTGAGCGGAGAAAATCTCCGACCCAGCCGGGAATCTAACCCGGTCTTTTAGGATTGACAGTCTGTCGTGCTGACCACTCAGCTACCGCGGGCGGACGTTAGTTATTGTAACACCTAGTTATTTAGTTGACTTTACGGCTTTTAGATTAGACTGTAACTTCTCTGATAGTGATTCGTCCATTCTGCTTCACCAGCAATATTGCGGGATCAGTAATGACCTGATTTGCGGATATTGCGGGCGTACCTTAACTGGCTTCTGTCTTCATTGATTAGCGGCTACCACTCCTTTAGCCCTGCAGTACCCATTACTTTGTCCACAAACACACGATGGTTTCAACTTGAGAATCGCCAAGCTTGGAGCCAAATGTGATGTAAAGACGTCATTTTGCTCAGAATACTAAATCCAACGTGTACGACTTGCAAGTGTTCCGAAGTAGTGGAGAAAATCAGGTATGTGTGCTAAATATGCCTGAAAACATGAACGCATGCGGGCCCTGACACCATTGTTGATTTCAACAATTAAAAAAGGTCGGATATGTTTTGAACAGCTCATGTATATAAGCCATCGCCAGTGATGTCGAAAGAGCAAGATAACCCTAACTACGCCAGTTGATTAGGTAGTTCGAATGGAGCGGTCTATTGTCTGACGTATCTCCATAACAGCTCCGAACCGAATACCCCAAAGTTCGACGAATGGTTCAAATGGCTCTGAGCACTATGGGTCTTAACATCTATGGTCATCAGTCCCCTAGAACTTAGAACTACTTAAACCTAACTAACCTAAGGACATCACACAACACCCAGCCATCACGAGGCAGACAAAATCCCTGACCCCGCCGTGAATCGAACCCGGGAACCCAGACGCGGAAAGCGAGAACGCTACCTTCACGTCAGGAATCAAGCTGAGCTCAGTAGGGCGCAAGTCCGGGGCTGTCTCAGGCCGATACTGATCTTCGGCCTGACGTGGCTGCTTGTCCTGTTCCAGGTGTTGCCCCTCAGTCTGCAAGATACGAGCAGTCGCAGAGGGTGGTCTTACTGGTAGTTGGGAGCTCCAACGTCAGGCGCGTAATGGGGCCCCTTAGGGATATGGCAGCAAGAGAGGGGAAGAAAACCAATGTGCAATCCGTGTGCATACCGGGGTGAGTCATTCCAGATGTGGAAAGGGTCCTTCTGGATGCCATGAAGGGTACAGGTTGCACCCATTTGCAGGTGGTCGCTCATGTCGGCACCAATGATGTGTGTCGCTATGGATCGGAGGAAACCCTCCCTGGCTATCTGATTTGGTGAAGACTGCCAGTCTCGCTAGCCGGATGAAAGCTTAGCTCACCGCTCACCATCTGCAGCATCGTCGACAGGACTGACTGCGGACCTTTGGTAAAGAGCTGAGTAAAGGGTCTGAATCAGAGGCTGAGATTGTTCTGCGACCGTGTGGGCTGCAGATTCCTCGACTTGAGCCATAGGGTGGTGGGGTTTCGGGTTCCGCTGGATAGGTCAGGAGTCCACTACACGCAACAAGCGGCTACAAGGGTAGCAGGGATTGTGTGGCGTGGGCTGGGCGTTTTTTTAGGTTAGATGGCATTGGGCAAGTACAGAAAGGGCGGCAGCTTCAATGAGTTCGGGGCAAAGCAGGACATGAGGGGACCAAGCAGCAATCGGTATTGTAATGGTAAACTGTCGAAGCGGCGTTGGTAAAGTACCGGAACTTCAAGCGCTGATAGAAAGTACCGAAGCTGAGATCGTTATAGGTACAGAAAGCTGGCTGAAACCAGAGAGGAATTCTGCCGAAATTTTACAAAGGTACAGACAGGTAGAAAGGATAGATTGCATGCAACCTGTGGTGGAGAGTTAGTCGCTGTTAGTAGAAGTTTATCCTGTAGTGAAGTAGAAGTGGATAGTTCCTGTGAATTATTATGGGTGGAGGTTACACGCAACAGCCGAGCTAGGTTAATAATTGGCTCCTTTTACCGACCTCCCGACCCAGCAGCATTAGTGGCAGAACAACTGAGAGAAAATTTGGAATACATTTCACATCAATTTTCTCAGCATGTTATAGTCTTAGGTAGAGATTACAATTTACCAGATACAGACTGGGACACTCAGATGTTTAGGATGTGTCGTAGGGACAGAGCGTCGAGTGACATTATACTGAGTGCGCTATCCGAAAATTACCTCAGGCAATTAAACAGAGAACCGACTCGTGGAGATAACATTTTGGACCTACTGATAACAAACAGACCCGAACTTTTCGACTCTGTATGTGCAGAACAGGGATTAGTGATCATAAGGCTGTTGCAACATCCCTGAATATGGAAGTTAATAGGAATATAAAAAGAGGGAGGAAGGCTTACGTGTTTAGCAAGGGTAATAGAAGGCAGATTTCAGTCTACCTAACAGATCAAAACGAAAATTTCTGTTCTGACACTGACAATGTTGAGTATTTATGGAAAAAGTTCAAGGCAATCGTAAAATGCGTTTTAGACAGGTACGTGTAGAGTAAAACTGTGAGGGACGGGATAAACCCACCGTGGTTCAACAACAAAGTTAGGAAACTACTGCGAAAGCAAAGACAGCTTCACTCCAAGTATAAACGCAGCCAAAACCTCTCAGACAAACAGAAGCTAAACGATGTCAAAGTTAGAGTAAGGAGGGCTATGCGTGAAGCGTTCAGTGAATTCGAAAGTAAAATTCTATGTACCGACTTGACAGAATATCCTAGAAAGTTCTGGTCTCACGTTAAATCAGTAAGTGGTTCGAAACAGCATATCCAGACACTCCGGGGTGGTGATGGCATTGAAACAGAGGATGACACGCGTAAAGCTGAAACACTAAACACCTTTTTCCAAAGATGTTTCATAGAAGAAGACCGCACTGCAGTTCCTTCTCTAAATCCTAGCACAAACTAGAAAATGGCTGACATCGAAATAAGTGTCCAAGGAGTAGAAAAGCAACTGGAATCACTCAACAGAGGAAAGTCCACTGGACATGACGGGGTACCAATTCGATTCTACACAGTACGCGAAAGAACTTGTGCTCCCTTCTAACAGCCGTGTACCGCAAGTCTCTAGGGGAACGGAAGGCTCCAAATGATTGGAAAAGAGCACAGGTAGTCCCAGTCTTCAAGAAGGGTCGTCGAGCAGATGCGCAAAACTATAGACCTATACCTCTGACGTTGATCTGTTGTAGAATTTTAGAACATGTTTTTTGCTCGAGTATCATGTAGTTTTTGGAAACCCAGAATCTACTCTGTAGGAATCAACATGGATTCCGGAAACATCCATCGTGTGAGACCCAACTCACTTTATTTGTTCATGAGACCCAGAAAATATTAGATACAGGCTCCCATGTAGATGCTATTTTTCTCGACTTCCGGAAGGCGTTCGATACAGTTCCGCACTGTCGCCTGATAAATAAAGTAAGAGCCCACGGAATATCAGACCAGCTCTGTGGCTGGATTGAAGAGTTTTAACAAACAGAACACAGCATGTTGTTATCACTGGAGAGACGTCTACAGACGTTAAAATAATCTCTGGCGTGCCACAGGGGAGTGTTATGGGACCATTACTTTTCACAATATATATAAATGAGGTAGTAGATAGTGTCGGAAGTTCCATGCGGTTTTTCGCGGATGATTCTGTAGCATACACAGAAGTTGCAGCATTAGAAAATTGTAGCGAAATGCCGGAAGATCTGCAGCGGATAGGCCCTTGGTGCAGGGAGTGGCAACTGACCCTTAACATAGACAAATGTAATGTATTGCGAATACATAGAAAGAAGGATCCTTTATTGTATGATTATATGATAGCGGATCAAACATTGGTAGCAGATACTTCTGTAAAATATCTCGGAGTATGCGTGCGGAACGATTTGAAATGGAATGATCATATAAAATTAACTGTTGGTAAGGCGCGTACCAGGTTGAGATCCATTGGGAGAGTCCTTAGAAACTGTAGTTCATCAACAAAGGAGGTGGCTTACAAAACACTCGTTCGACCTATACTTGAGTATTGCTCATCAGTGTGGGATTCGTACCAGATCGGGTTTGCGGAGGAGATAGAGAAGATCCAAAGAAGAGCGGCGCGTTTTGTCACAGGGTTATTTGGTAACCGTGATAGCGTTACGGAGATGTTTGACAAACTCAAGTGCCAGACTCTGCAAGAGAGCCGCTCTACATCGCGGTGTAGCTTGCTCGCCAGATTTCGAGAGGGTGCGTTTCTGGATGAGGTATCGAATATATTGCTTCCCCCTACTTATACCTCTCGAGGAGATCACGAATGTAAAATTAGAGAGATTAGAGAGCGCACGGAGGCTTTCAGACAGTCTTTCCTCCCGCGAACCATACGCGACTGGAACAGGAAAGGGAGGTAATGACAGTGGCACGTAAAGTGCCCTCCGCCACACACCGTTGGGTGGCTTGCGTAGTATAAATGTAGACGTAGATGAGTGTGGTGCGTGATGCGGCGCTCCCCATCCCCATATACCGATCAAATCAGTCACGACTTGAACTGAGCGTGCCCGAACATTGTCCTACAAAATGATGGCCGCCTCCTGCAGAAACCGACGCCGCTTCTTTCTCTCAGTTGCTTTTCTACTTTGTAACACAGTCTGTTTCGTTTTAGAGTCCAAACCGCTTAACAGATATTGTTCCATGGAGACAGTTTGAACCCTGAGAAAGAACATAGCCCACTTTAAAAAGCAAGAAATATTTTTTTTTGCATCAGTGAACGTAAACTACATTAAAACTTACTATTTTGGTTGTATAACTTAAGAATTCTATAATGTATAAGTACTTCAGTAGTCGCCGCGCGGGATAGTCTCTCAAACGAAATTGCTCCCACGTCCGAGGCCTTTCAATATCACGTCTTCCATTCCGCTTGTAGTTCAGAATATTTTGGGGAAGTCTGGGACGTAGCATTCTCACCAGTCTTCACGATATTTTTGTATTTTTTAGTTTCTGTTGAAAATACTTAACTTTTCTCTAGTATCTTCATTCCTAATCATTTCTTGTTGTGCATCTCTTCGAATTTCTTAGGAACCTCATCTCTGCCGTGTGATTTTTTTTTGCTTTTTTTTAACCATGT
>NW_026063139.1:0-19398 GCF_023897955.1 Schistocerca gregaria | reverse complement strand
ACATCTTCAGTACGCCAAGAGCTCCACTAGAATTGTTTTATCTGCCATAACCGGTTTTCGGTTTTTGTAACTCCATCAGTCTCATATCATATACATCTATAGGTATTACTGATTGTCGGTTAATACGAAAGGACCTGAAATATCTCGTATAACATAGTGAAACGGTACAGTAGTTTCCGCTCTATAGCAGCATGTTTCGCTGCTCGCTCGCACCGGGAATTGAAACAGAGGCGGCTCCGCAGCCAATTTTATTACACGATGTGCCCGGCCGCGGGTGCAACAGAACACATGTGGACGGGTGGAAAGAAATGCGTCAGGCTTCATAATACGTATTTATATGTGTCGTGTATTATGAATTTCTTGTACGTGGATGTGAATCTGCACATGAACTTTCCTAAACCTCCTCACACCTTTCCGTAAAGCGTGGCCAAATCTTTGTTGTGAAGTAGTCCTGTAGTATAGTAGTGCCAACCTTACTCCTGGCTAGGGGATCAGGGAGACAGCACAGGCAGGTAAAAGTCAAAGACTTTCCAATGTCACAAGATTTGGGGTGGACAGGTTGGGCACGGCCAAGTGGTTTGACCACCACCTCCACCGGGGCCCAGGAAGACCTCCGGGTGCCCGCCATTTTCTAGAGGTGTTACAGAAGATGGGTAAGTGAGCAGACGTGCCCTCAGTGCGTCTGTCTCAATGTTCACGCATGGAAGAGAGGTATTTGAATATTTGTACTAATTCTTTTATTTCCAGCTTCGGATTGTGTGAGGAAATGAATGATCTCGTTAATTCCAGAAATTTGACCCCCTGTATTAATGTATCTGGTCCCCAGTTTGCCCGTTATCCTCCTCACGTGGTGGATGTCCTATGTAAAATATTGGAAGACTTTGCTGATATACATTTCCGTCTTACCCGTAGAAATGTGTGTGCAGATTAGTATATAACATATCCAAGCTATAAGTTGAAAATTTGTAATATCTGTAAACTGAAACAATTGCTACTATCGGTGTGAAGTCGTGTGATAATGTTTACAATAAATAGGAAATCAACTGTCATCAATCTTTAACATACCTTAAAAATCGAAAAAAAGTCAAGTTAAAGGAATTTATTTAAATAAAAGCTATAGAATGCACGGACCCACACATCAGCGTGTGAGCCCTCCAGCCCCTCACCCCTGCGGGTCTGGGGATAAGAATAAGTCGGTGATATTCCTACCTGTCGTAAGAGGCGACTAAAAGGAATGTCAACTGTTTTCGGCCTTTAATGTGATGGTGTCAATTGGGGTTTGACCTCCATTTTTCCAAATTCAACAGAAGTACGAGCCTTTTGGGGAAGGACACCTTACGTGGTGCACCATCAGTCCTCTGTGCCCCTAGACCTTGGCACTCTTTATCGTCTTGGCGTCGTAACTACACCTTCCATCCCTTATTTTGCGCATACACCCCTGATGGATTGTGTAAGTCACATCATTAGTGCATCACTATCTCCACCCACAATACATATGGACTTCCCATGGCACCTGAAATTCAGCACGGTAGCCAGCCCGTTGTGGTGGGGTCGTCATGTACCCTCTAGGTTGTAGCTCCCTGACAACACAGGGATCATATTGCCGATGCCTGAGCTGACACCTCCCCACGTAAGCCAAGGAGTAGATGCCTGTCTCTCTGGGGCATCAGGACTCCCGGCAACGGCCATCCTGCCAGGTGGCCTTTCCAGTGGCTGGGTGGCGCCCGTGGGGAGAGCCCATGGTTGGAGTGGGTGGCATCGGGGTGGATGCCCCACAATGACCACTCTGGTGGTCGCCCGACCGCCAATGTCTCTAAGCGTTGTAAGGTGGAATTTAATGCTGTGACATATAACCCGAAATCGTTCCCTTCCCTAGCCACACCATGGGAGGAACGTAGGGTTGCGGACACACAGGAGCCGTATTCACCGCAATACCTTGTGTGCAGCAGAACTGATGGGGTTTCGTTTTTTGGAACTAAGCCTCTTTTCTTCGTGCACAATATCGAAGATAATTTTGGAGATGTGGCGTCTCTTTCCAAAATGAGGAGCAGGGCCATTCTAATACAAGCACCTTCATCTGCACAGTCCCAGGCATTACTCGCCTGTGAAAAGCTCGGTGACATCCCTGTTACCATCACTACTCATAAGTCATTAAATTTGGTCCAGTGGATTATTTTTCATAAAAATCTTCTGCTCCAGTCTGATGATGAGCTATGGGAGAACCTGGCATGACGAGGTGTGCACTTTATCCGTCTTTAGGGGGCCGAAGGATAATAGGGTCGCTACTGGTGCCTTCATCCTGGCCTTTGAGGGTGACTGCTTGCCTGAGAAGGTCAAGGTCATGATTTGCCGGTGCAATGTCAAACCCTATGTCCCGCCCCCTATGCGATGCTTCCAGTACTCGAAGTTCAGACATATGTCCTCCAGATGCACTGCCAGCCCCACGTGTCATGACCTTCACATCCTAATGCTCCATGTGCTCCGCCTCCCACCTGTGTTAACTGTGGGGATCATCATTCTCCCTGCTCGCCAGACTGTGCAGTCTACCAAAGAGAGCGGAAGATACAAGAAATTAAGACCCTGGACCGTTTAACTTACCAAGAGGCAAGGAAGAAGCTGGAGTGGCTCAACCCCACATCTATGTTGAGGAGTTATGCTGCTGCAACTCTGCCGCCACCAGTTCCTGCAAAGACTCCCTTCTCAGTTGGCCCACAGAACAGTAAAGTTACGCCTGCCCCACTGCTGGTAGGTGCCACACTCTCTTCCACTGCCCCCAAAACACCAAATTTGGGAGCAGTGGACCCCGAACAACTGGGGACATCACTCCCTGGCTCTCAGCTGAAGACGCAACAGCCTACTCAGGCTGCTCAGCCGGAGATGCAACAACCTCTCCCAGCTGCTTGGCTGGGAAGGCACCAGCCTCCTCTGGCTGCTCAGCCAGAGAGGCAACAGCCTCCTCAGGCCTCACTCGTTCGGAAGGCGTCCCTTGGTGGAGCCCCTTCCAAGGATTTTACCAGTGTCTCGCTAGACGCTAGCCAGTGGCTGAGGAAGCCACCAGCTGCTGGTCGAAGGGCTTCACGCTCTTCCTCTGTTCCTGACAATGCGTCAGGAAAGGTCTCCCGGCATGTGAACTCTCCTCCCAAAGACAAGAGAGAGAAGAGGAAGTTCTCCAAGAAGCCTAAGGACCCAGTGGTTCCCGCGCCACCGCTTCCTGTCAGCTCAGCCTCTGAGGATGCAGTCGAGCTCTTTGTCCCCTTATTACCTCGATCTCGCCGTCTCAGAAACGATGGCGGTTGCGACGTCAGTCACTCAGTCAATGGCAGCATGTGACACTGTGAGGTAATTTGCTTTTTCAGTGTCTTAATTCCCCCACAGGACACGCTTTGTACAATCCTCCAGTGGAATTGTGGTGGTTATTTTAGCCATCTCCTTGAGCTACGACAGCTTCTAAGCATGACCTCTGCTGGTTCCCGCAATGCGGACCCCTGTCCTTCGTGGATACAGGAGTTATTACTGCAACGGTAGCACTTACAATTGTGTGTCAGGTGGAGCCTGCGTGTATGTCCTTACCTCTGCATATAGTGCTCCTGTGCCATTTCAAACATCATTGGAAGCTGTGGCTGTCAGGACATAACCGTCTGCAGTGTCTATTTCCCTCCACGTGGTACAGTCTCCCTGACCGAACTTCCTGCATTTGTCACCCAACTTCCCACGCCTTTTCTTCTCCTGGGGGATTTTAACGCTCACAGTCCTTTGTGGGGTGGAACGAAGATTACTGTCGAGAATCTGATCTCCAGACTCGACCTCTGTCTCTTAAACACTGGCGCCGCCACACATTTCAGTGTGGCGCATGGCACGTTCTCGGCCAAAGATCTGTCGTTGTGCAGCCCACGGCTTGTACCATCGGTCCACTGGAGAGTCCATGACGGCTTGTGTGGTAGTGACCATTTTCCCATCTTCCTTTCACTACCCCAGCGTCGCTCCCATGCCCACTTGCCTAGATGGGCATTTAGCAAAGCAAACTGGGAAACGTTCTCCTCTGCTGCCACTGTTGACTCTCTCCCCCACGGTACCATCGATGTGGCGGTTGAGACACTGACTGCAGCTATTGTTTCCGCTGCGGAACGCACCATTCCTCTTTCGTTAGGGTGTCCCCGGCGAAAGTCAGTGCCTTGGTGGTCCCCTAAGATCGCTGAAGCCATTAAAGAACGTCGGCGGGCCCTTCAGCGACATAAGCGGCACCCGTCTTTGGAGAACCTCATTTTCTTCAAACGTCTACGTGCTCGGTCACGGTTGCTCATCCAGAGGCGGAAACAGGAGTGCTGGGAGAGGTACGTTTCCACCATTGGTTCCCGTACCTCACCCTCCCAGGTGTGGATGAAGATTCGTCGCATCTTTGGATTGCAGCACTCTACAGGTGTCGTAGGGCTTACCATCAACGGGGCGCTATCCAACGATGCCGATGCAACTGCCGAGCATTTCGCGCAGCACTATGTTCAGGCCTCTGCATCAGAAAATTACCCACCTGCGTTTCGTTCGCAAAACGCCGGGAGGAATGCAAACGGCTTTCATTTGCTTCTCCCCACCCTGAGGCGTATAACACCCTGTTTAGTTTGTGGAACTCCAAAGCGCCCTGGCACAGTGCCCCGATACAGCCTCTGGGCCAGACGGCGTCCACAATCAGATGCTCAAACACCTGTCCCTGGACTGTCAGCGATGTGTTCTTGCAATCTTCAACTGCATATGGGGCGATGGTGTCTTTCCGTCGCAGTGGCGAGAAAGTACCATCATCCTGGTGCTGAAGCCTGGTAATGACCCGCTTGATGTGGATAGCTATCAGCCCATCAGCTTGACAAATACTCTGTGCAAGCTCCTGGAACGTCTAGTGAGTCGACAGCGGTGTTGGCTGCTCGAGTCTCCCTTCCCAACCGCTGTCTCCATTTGATGTCCCTCGAATCTTATAACTGCCATCTGGTTTCTGTATGAATTGTAAATAGCTTTTCGCTCCCTGTATTTTACCCCTGCCACCTTCAGAATTTGAAAGAGAGTATTCCAGTCAACATTGTCAAAAGCTTCCCATCAACGGGGCGGTATCCACCGATGCCGATGCAATAGCCGAGCATTTCGCGCACCACTATGTTCGGGTCTCTGTGTTGGGGAATTACCCGCCTGCATTTCGCGCGCTAAAACGCCGGACAGAAGGCAAACGGGTTTCTTTTGCTTCTCGCCACCCTGAGGCGTATAACGCCCCATTTAGTTCGTGGGAACTCCACAGCGCCCTGGCGCAGTGCCCGGATACAGCCTCTGGGCCAGTTGGCATCCACAATCAAATGCTGAAACACCTGTCCCCGGAATGTCAGCGATGTGTTCTTGCCATCTTCATCTGCATATGGGGCGACGGTGTCTTTCCGTCACAGAGGCGAGAAAGTACCATCATTCCAGTGCTGAAGCCTGGTAAGGACCCACTTAATGTGAATAGCTATCGGCCCATCAGCTTGACAAATACTCTGTGCAAGCTACTGGAACGTATGGTGAGTCGACGGCTGTGTTGGCTGCTCGAGTCTCGGGGTCTTCTGGCTCCATGCCAGAGCGGCTTCCGTCAGGGCCGTTCCACCACTGATACTTTGGTCTTCCTTGAGTCTGCAATCCGCACTGCTTTTTCCAGGCGCCAACGCCTCGTCTCCATCTTCTTCGACCTCTGCAGAGCATATGACACGACGTGGCGGCACCATATTCTCGCCACGTTGCCCGGGTTGGGTCTCCGGGTCTCTGTCCCCATTTTTATTCAGAATTTTTTATCTGTTCGGATATTCCGCGTTTTAATTGGCACATCCCATAGTTCACTTCATATCCAGGAAAATGGCTCTGTATTGAGTGTGCCCCATTTCCTTGTGGCCATTAACGGCCTTGCAGAAACACACACGTTATATGCCGACGATTTCTGCATCTTTTTCAGCTCCTCCACCATTCGGGTTGCAGAACGTAGGTTGCAGGGAGCCATACGCAAGGCGCTGGCATGGGTCCTAACCCATGGGTTTCAATTTTCTGCTGCGAAGACTTGTGTCGGCGTCGAACTGCCCATCCCCACCCTGAGCTCTATCTTCAGGGTGCCATGCTCAGGGTTGTTGACACTTACCGTTTTCTGGGATTGCTGTTCGATGCCTGGCTTACGTGGCTTCCACATATTCGTCAGCTCAAGCGTCAGTGCTGGCAGCATCTGAATGAACTCCGGTGCCTCGGCAACACAACTTGGGCTGCAGATCGTAACACGCTGCTGCAGCTCTACAAACCCCTCTTTCTGTCCCGACTGGATTATGGGAGTGTGGCGTATGGCTCAGCGTCGCCCTCAGCATTGCAACTGCTGGTCCCCGTTCACCATTGTGGGGTTCGACAGAAGACAGGAGCATTCCGCACCAGCCCTGTTCATAGCCTCCTTGCTGAGGCTGGGGTTCCTCCGCTTCATACTCGGCGTCAACAACTGTTAGCGAACTATGCTGCCCACGTCCATTGTTCGCCCCATCACTCTAACTACTGTCTCCTTTTCGACAATGCGGCAGTGCAAATCCCACACCGGCGGCTACGATCAGGCCATACAATTGGGATCTGTGTTTGGTGGCTCCTTCGTGAACTCGAGTGTTTGCCTCTTCCGTCTGCTTACCAGGTCCGCCCATGTACACCACCTTGGTCTATTCGTCGGCCGCAGCTTCGGCTGGAACTTTCCCGATGGCCTAAGGATTCGGTTCCTCCTGCAGTCTTGCGACGCCATTTCCTTGCTCTCCTCGGCGCATACCATGACTCGGAGGTTAACTATACCGATGGCTCGATGGTTGATGGCCGAGTGGGGTGCGCTTATGCTCATGCGGACTATGTCGACCAGCGCTCCTTGCCGGAAGGCTGCAGCGTTTACACTGCAGAACTGACAGCCATTTTTCGTGCCCTTGAGCGTATTCGTAGCAGCACTGGAGAGTCATTCGTCATTTGCAGTGACTCGCTCAGTAGTCTGCAGTCTCTTGACCAGTGCTACCCATGCCATCCCATGGTTGCTGCCATCCAGGGGTCCATTCACACTCTTGAACAGCGTGGTCGTTCAGTGATGTTCGTATGGACCCTGGGCCACGTTGGAATCGAGGGAAACGAACTTGCCGACGAGTTGGCCAAAGAAGCAACCCGCAAACAGACGCTGGAGATCCGCCTACCGGCAATTGATCTCCGAAAGATTTTGCACCGTCGAGTCTTTGGGATGTGAGGAGACGAATGCCGCACTCTGTCTGCACCTAATAAGCTGCAGCAAGTTAAGGAGACCACGACTGTGTGGGGTTTCTCCATGTGGGCCTCTCGCAGGGATTCTGTTGTTCTGTGTAGGCTCCGCATTGGTCACTCTTGGCTGACGCATGGTCATCTGCTGCGTCGAGAGGACCCCCCTCATTGTCGCTGTGGTGCAACCATGACGGTGGCGCATCTGTTGTTCGAATGTCCTCTTTTAACCGCTCTCAGGTGTGCTTTTAATCTCCAGGGTGATTTATCCTCTCTTTTAGGTGACAATGTCTCTATGGCAGATCAGGTTTTACGTTTTATTCGCGCAAGCGGCTTTTATAGCTCCATTTACTTTTATTACATCACCCTCTTTTGAGCTGTATTTGTAATTCGACTCCATCTTAATCTTTTAGGTGGAGTTTTTAACGTGTTGCAGAGTGGCTGGCTCATCCTATTATTTTCGTGATCAGCGAGCCACGATCCTCTGCTGTACAGTTTTAATTCTTTCTGCCTTTCTTCTCTATGTTGTTTTTGTTGCTGTGCTCCGTTTTCCATATTTCTTTATTATTGACCGTGGGGATTTTCTTCCCTTGTAATTTTTATCTTGTGCTTCGAATGACAAATTGATGGTTTCACTGTGCTATGTGTGTTTATGAAACAAGGGACCGATGGCCAATGCAGTTTGGTCCCTTTAATCCTCAACCAACCAACAAACCAACCTGCCAGATCGTTGCTATTGTCAGCAGTGGAAAACAAAACATCGTAGTGAAGAAGCGATAGAGGGTAACACAGGCTGTTCATAACGTTATTGGCAAGCTCGTTTTCATTTACTTTTGTCTAATTGTCTAAGAGTAGACGGAATTAACTTTGTCTTGATTTGTTGCCGTTACCCCAAAATTTGATGTATTTTCCTACTTTTCGATTTCTTAATTATGAATAGCTACGATTATTCTTGTCAGACAGAAACTATACTTGTTTTATGCTATGCCTCGAAAAACAAACAGTAACGCTTCGGGCTGAAAGACGAAGAACTAGATAGATGTCGCTTTTGGTAGACGAAGTATACTCTGGCCGTTGATAATGACAATTTAATGATAATACTGTTTTTTTAATGTACATTTAAATATGGATTGAGAGTAACTCCAAATAATTTTGGGAATTATAGTTGCGGTATGATGAATCTACATTGGAGGTTCTGCAATGCAAAACATTTCGATCTGAGATTTCTTTACGTGATAGAGCGGCATTGACCTTGCGTGTCATTAGGGTAAAGTAATTTGCAGCCATTAACATAAAATTTATCCGCCATTAACGTAAAATTTATTTTTCACGCACTTTAATAAGGACTCACTTCAGATGATTTGACAATCAAAGAGAACTCAAACAGTAAGTTTAATAGGATTCGTAGGTCCAATGCAGCATTTACCGTGGACAGTGCCTCAGCCAAGACTGGCAGTTTTATGTAGGGAGCACTACTTTAAAAAAGCACTCCGTCTTCAGGCCACAAGTGGCCAATCAGGACCATCCGACCGCCACGTCATCCTCACATGAGGGTGGAGGAGGAGCTGGCTCTCCCACTCGTTGTGGTAGTTTCCTTTGACTGGAGCCGCTACTATTCGGTCGAGTAGTTCCTCAATTGGCATCACAAGGCTGAGTGCAACCCGAAAAATGGCAACAGCGCATGGCGGCCCAGATGGCCACCCATCCAAGTGCCGACCACGCCCGAAAGTGCTAAACTTCAGTGATCTAACGGGAACCGGTGTATCCACTGCGGCAAGGCCGTTGCCACTACCACTTTTACATGATATTTTTGATCGTAGATCAGGTCTGATGGCTGGAAAGAATGGACGTTTACCATGTTATGCACATTTATATTTTCACTACGTCGACACAGCTGGTCCAATTACGACCACAGGTGATGGTAGCCATAATGATCGTGCCAAGCATCCCGTGTACATTACTTGCACACAAGTGTGTGGGCATCACAGCATTCATGACATTTAAATTTGTTACTTCTTTGCCACTATATTCGCAATAAATTTCGCAGACAGTATCCGCATATGATGCTGAATGCACCTACAAAATTATATCATTGTACGACACATTTTTCAGGAGATACGTCATAAAAACTCAGGACAATGCCAGACGCTGCATAGTACAGACGTGGACGCACAGCTGTAAATAAATGCCTTGGCAACGCCACGTTTTTCCGCTAGTCATCTATAAAGATAAAAAATCCTCAATGTTATCCACCAGCGTATTTTTTAAAAACCTTTATTTTGTCATCCATTTTTTCCTGTAAAAATCGTAAATACCGTGCATCATTGTCTCTTATTGTCACCTCTTTTTATGTATTTTACACCATCGATAGAATTCGTGTAACCTGTCGCTGCAAGTCCCCTCTCTTTATGGGAGAATCGATATATTGAACAACGGAAAAAAGGTGTGGGTCAATTTCTTCCTCATTTCTCGGAACTTCTGATAATAGTAAATCGTTGGCTTTTTGAGGGCGTGGTAGGTAGATACAAGAGCTTAGTGTAGGGTTAGAATTTGGGTCAGATACAGTGCCAGGAGGTTCTGTTTCTATCTGGCTAGCTTCAGAGTACTTCACCATCTACTAAGCGATGCATTTCAATGTGAATGGTTTGTTCTGTGCTAGGTCTACTCTTTACTGCACAATGCTGTTCCTTCTATGCTGTTAAAACCAGGATGTTATCAAAATATATGCACAGTGCCAGACTGGAGTCTGCAGAAATATTTCCATTGGGATGGGCCGGGAGGGAGCGAGGAGGGAGGCGCGTCGGGGCTGGAGTGCATGATTCTGAAACTGGCACTTTGTGTACAAATCAGCTGGTCAGTTACGAGGAGCATCAAGCTACAAGACCCTAACTCTATAAGCGCTACAACTGGTCAAAGCTAAGGTTTAGCAGTATTGTGGAGAATTCTTATCTGGAAGAGTATAAGTATACTGTAACGAATAAAATCTCTTTACTCCAGATTCCAGGGAGGGTTGGGGGGCGATGGGTGAAAGTGCCCCTTTGCCTCTCCTCCCCTCCCCACCTCCTCCCCTCCCCTTATTCCTCCCTCTCACAACCTCCTCCCCTCCCCCTCCCCTTCCCCCTCGCGGAAGCCAATGGCTGGCCTATTCATTTTGAGAACATTAGAGCTACAGTAACCGTTCTGAGAAACTGTTCTAGATGTCCTTGTGCGTCAATCTTATAACACAGAACTCCAGTGGGAATGGCGGTTATCACTGAAAGAACTGGTTTTCGGTTCTTACCAGTTTCTCCAGCCTCACTTTAACCTGTCACAATACCAGTTCTTGTAATAACCGATTTTCAGTCTTTTATTTACATTATTTCCTCTAGTAAACGTCTCGCCTTGTATGTTCACACACTACATTCGTAGTGTCCCACCCCAATACACTCATTACTCGTGGAAGAAAATCTTACCAAGTCCCGTAACAGTTCGGGGAATGCATGTGCATCTTCACAGAAGAAGGAGGTTATGGCCGGTATTGCCAGAACCATATACTTATATGGAAATCAAACAAAAAATTTTGACTTTCTCAGGTTCTTGATAAATCGAATCAAAACGTTAAATTAAATACCATTATGATGATCTGCAGCCGTCCAGAACGAAATTAGAATTATATTAATACCGACAGCTGCTCACGGGTGTCGGTATATATCAACAGGGACAGGTGACAATGTGTGCTCCGTCCGGGATTCGAAGCAGGGATCTCCCGCTTACATGGCAGACGCTATGTCCATCTGAGCCACGGAGGGCACAAACGATAGTGTGACTGTAGGGACTATCTCGCGCACGCCTCCCGCGAGACTCACATTCTCGCCTTGTATGTTCACACACTACATTCGTAGTGTCCCACCCCAACACACTCATTACTCGTGGAAGAAAATCTTACCAAGTCCCGTAACAGTTCGGGAATGCATGTGCATCTTCACAGAAGAAGGAGGTCATGGCCGGTATTGCCAGAACCATATACTTATACGGATATGGTGTCTGTTCTTTCGGACATGTCTTCCACGAGTAATGAGTGTGTGGGAGTGGGGGACTATGAATGTAGTGTGTGGACATACAAGGTGAGAATGTGAGTCTCGCGGGAGGCTAATTGATATATCTCTTTTTTTCCGTGGTTATCGGGATAAAATAAAAAGATACTTGTTATAACCGAGAGCAAACAAATACCGAAAGACACCGGCTATTCAGAACTAAAATACCGATATCGTTTTAACTGATCGGTTTTTCTATCTCTAAACTGCAGTGTCGCCATAGAAAAGTGTGTCGTTACATCTTTGTCCATAGCAACTTCGAGACAAGTGAGTGTTTATGCGCAAAATATCGGCAAATGGAAACACGAAGAGGTAATAATCACCTGAGAGATAGAATTTATTTCACGGTCAGAAGAGTCGAGTGACAGACAAGATTGAATCACTGTAATAGATATTATATGGAAAGCTGTGTAAAGGAAAATTTCCAGTTCTTTCGTGGCTCCAAAATTGAAGCAAATTCCGGCACATCAAGGTAACATAGTCTTATAGGGATAGTATTCCACGATTAACGTAATTGACCCACATACTGTACTGGTATACGGATAATATTACACGACTAACGTAATTCACCTGAAATTAGTTACCAAGATGTAGACGTAAATGGTTAGTATTACACGACTTACGTAATTCAGCTGAAGTTGATTACAAAAAAGTTACTGCAGTATTCACTACTATACATTTCCCCATTCACCTGAAATTATTTACAAACATGCAGTCGTAAGTAGATGTGTTCACGGCTAACGTAATTCACCTCAAATAATTTACAGACATGTTACTATAACATTTGCTACTACTCATTACGCTAATTCACATTCAGCCACTAAGCGCAAGCGCAGATCACAGTTATAATACGTGCACCATCCAAAAATTTATCAAGCTAGTAACTCAGCAAAACTACAAACGATCATTGTGTGCAAAATAAATAGCATACCTCATAAGAAGAACATGACGGGTTTGAATCATTCCCACCTCAAAGGATTAAAAATACAGGCTCGCACACAAGACCACTTGATAACTAACATGAAACTCAGTTTAGTTGTAACTTGGGTGACGATCGTCTTTTTTACATTTTCCCCTTAAACTAGATAATTATGAAATGTATGCAACTACTCTAAAGTACCAGCGGGAGAGGCCTTGCCGCGGTGGTTGCACCTGTTCCCGTGAGATCACCGAAGTTAAGTGCGTAGAAGGCACTTGGATGGGTGATCGTCCAGGCCGCCATGCGCTGTTGTCTTTTTCGGGGCGCACTCAGCCTCGTGGTGCCAATTGAGGAGCTACTCGACCGAATAGCAGCGGCTTCGGTCAAGTATACAAACATAACGGCCGGGAGAGCAGTGTGCTGACCCCACGCCCCTCCTGTTCGCATCCTCCACGGATGATGACACGGCGGTCGGATGCTCCCGTCCCAGTAGGCCACTCGTGGCCTGAAGACGGACTGCTTACAAAGCAACTACTCTCCAGTGGATGGCCGTACTACTGAGACCTTGATGCCTGGCATCAACAACAGATGGCAGCACACGAGGTTGGCTTACGCCTACTGCCGAATTTTGCGATCTGTCGTAAGCCTGCGTAAGCACGTAGGGCCTTCCGTCTTAAGTGCAAGCATATCCATTGCGTTTTCTGCCGCGTCGCTTAATGTGAAATGTTTCATTATTTCTGAAATATTTTAGAAATGTCTTCTCCATCGGTACTGAATTTACTGTAAAATTATTTGCTCACTTTTCGGAACTTACGTTCATGGTAAATTGATACTATCTGAAGCCGTGGTAGACACGAGTCTAGTGCGCTTCACCTTGAGCACCTTCTGTTTCAGTCGCGGTTCCCATGTCGCTGATTTCACAACGAACAGTTCGTTGTCTACTGAGTATACTGGCTATTGCACGACACTATCCCTCCCACGCTGCTAAATGTAGGTCGTCGGCAAAATATGAGTGCAGTGGAACAAGGGCGTCTGCAGAAATTTCCCCAGGAGGTGGTGGTGGCATTTGTAGGTGTGTGTGTGTGTGTGTGTGTGTGTGTGTGTGTGTGTGTGTGTGTGGAGGCCTATTACTATGAAATTCACACAGTCCAGACCGCCATGGAAAAGAAACCTTGATATTTGGAAAGGGTGTTGATCTTATACCGTTATACTGCAGATTTCGAAATTCCACCTCTAAGGGGGAGACACAGGAAATGAAAGGATTTTTGAAACATGTAGCTATTAAGGTAATTTTGAAGCTAGACATACGAAAATTTGTATCTGGTTTCTAGGTCAGAAATAAAGAAATATATGTTCCAGTATTATTCGGAATTTAACCTCTATGAGGTGAAATAGTGGGTGAACGTTTTATTTTGAGATAAATAATTATGGAAGAACTATGAAAGTATTTTTAAGGCTACATCTACGACAATTGGTATTTGACTTCAAGGTTATAAATAAGAAAATACGTGTTTTAGTGTTTTTGGAAGTTCAGTCCCTAAGGGGATGGAATAAAGTAAGCTGGTGCGTTTCTGGCACCAGTTTCCATCGATCGTTGTTTCGATCTTTGAGTCGCGGTCCAGAGGACACTGCTCTCTAAGCGACTGTAGTAGTTCTCTGCGCGGCCCCACATCGGGCTTACCGCGCTTACACTGGACGCAGTTACCAACAAATCGCCTGACATCGCGATATAGGTTGGGCCAAAACATGTGTTCCCGAACTCGGTTCAAGGTCTTGTAGAACCGCAAATGACCCCCGAATCGTGGAAATATCTGAGTGCCATGCTAACTCGTTCCTGTGGAATACAGACCTTCACTTGACCACGGTTGGCTCCCCCTTTACACAAGAGGCCCCCCCGAAGGCAACAGCCAGTGACGACGTCGCCATCCGCCAACAGCTGCCTATTCGGTCCCCACCCGGGGTCCTCGGCCTGTTTGCCGGCTAAGTCGCAGAAGAAACCGGGTGTCTCGGAGAGAAGGAAATTCACCCCAAGATCCGGCTCCACCTGGACCTTGCCTTCCCCAGATTCTGCCGCGAACATACGGCTGAGAGCGTCGCCAATTCATTGTCTCTGCCCCTAATATGCCGAACCTGGAGATAAATCTTGTCATCTTAACTCCGTAATGATTTTTAGCGAACTTATTAATCAAAGTTTAAGGGCTGGCACTGGCTAAGTAACTCACGGAGGCTCATTTGTTTCAGTTAAGTTGTAGTGTTCACCTGTTCTCCAGATAAGGTTGGGTAGTTTATGTATCAGAACACTGTCTGCCGTTGATGTGTGTTGTGTTAGAGATAATTGGCAGTGGTCGACGCGAGCATACTGGGAGCAGAGCACCACGGGGGCAGAGAGATATTTAAGGTCATGTCCTCTACTTTACATCTTGGGTTATGTTGTCACTTTTGCGTGATTCCATTTTTCCGATGGAGAACTATATCATCCAAAGTTCAATTGCATTGATAAGTTGAGTATAATTCTATGTAATTCCCTGTCTCGTGGATCTCTCGTATTGATTTGAATCCTTGGTCTGCTCGCGTCTATCGCCAATTTACGCGAAATATTGAAGCAACCTCATTTTAGGGGTATTGGCGTACGTTCATGTTCTAGTTGTAATCATTCTAAGAATATTGTTGATTAATCAACTGAGTAATCAAATTTGAAGATCGGTTTGGTCGAAATTAAAGCACCTCCTTAATTATTTTAGTCATTTGTTTATAGCTTTGTTTAGGAAAGTTGGCTAGCCAAACGTTAAAAAATATGTGTTCTTACGCTTAATCTGTTCCTCTGCTGATTGGAAGTAATGAGAGTTCTGCTGGGAATTCTATGGACATTTGCACTATTTCAGTAAAGCTTTACCTAAGTATATTTACCTAGTCATATTCAAATTTCAAGTTTTACGGGTTTTGTTCCGCTTAAAGAAATTTATTTATTATTTGTCCAACTGATCTGGCCTTGTAAGGCAGTCTCTTGGATTATTGTGACTGTGATTTTATAATGCTTTTGATTGTAATAAAATATGTATCAACTGCAACGGATTACTGTTGTGATTTTGGTGGCACTACCACAACCCCATTTCATAGAGGATGTAATGTTTCATGAAATATTTAATTATGAAAGCATTTTTAAAGCTAAATATATTGAAACCTGAATTTGGCTTCTCGGTTGAAGTAAAAAAAAAAAAACCGTGTCTCACTGTTTTTGATACATTCAACCCGTAAGGGGGTGGAATACAGGATGAAATGTTTTATGAAAATAATTCAGTGTGAAAGAATTTTTAAAGCTAAATCTATGAAAATTGTCTTATTGAAAAATACGTGTTTCACTGTTTTTGGAACTACAACCTCCAAGGAGGTGCAATAGGGGCACACGTATTCACTGACTCATCGCCTTCCAGCCCAACCTCCAAAGTATAAGAACTTGAAATATTGATGAAGGTGTAAATCGTACGCTGTAAGCATCATTTAAGAAGACATTGTTGGAAATTCCACTCCTAAGGGGGTGACACGTAACGTGCATCCACAGGACATATGGCCTGTAATTGAAGAAGTGTCATGATGATCTCTCCTTTGGCAAAAGATTCCGGAATAGTCTCCCATTCGGATCTCTGGGAGGGGACTGCCAAGGGGGAAGTTACCATGAGAAAAAGATTGAATAATCAACGAAAGAATAATGTTCTACGAGTCGAGGCGTGGAATGTCAGAAGCTTGAACGTGGTAGGGAAACTAGAAAATCTGAAGAGGGAAATGTAAAGGCTCAGTCTAGATATAGTAGGGGTCAGTGAAGTGAAGTGGAAGGAAGACAAGGATTTCTGGTCAGATGAGTATCGGGTAATATCAACAGCAGCAGAAAATGGCATAACAGGTGTAGGATTCGTTATGAATAGGAAGGTAGGGCAGAGGGTGTGTTACTGTGAACAGTTCAGTGACCGGGTTGTTCTAATCAGAATCGACAGCAGACCAACACCGACAACGATAGTTCAGGTATACATGCCGACGTCGCAAGCTGAAGATGAACAGATAGAGAAAGTGTATGAGGATATTGAAAGGGTAATGCAGGATGTAAAGGGGGACGAAAATCTAATAGTCATGGGCGACTGGAATGCAGTTGTAGGGGAAGGAGTAGAAGAAAAGGTTACAGGAGAGTATGGGCTTGGGACAAGGAATGAAAGAGGAGAAAGACTAATTGAGTTCTGTAACAAGTTTCAGGTGGTAATAGTGAATACCCTGTTCAAGAATCACAAGAGGAGGAGGTATACTTGGAAAAGGCCGGGAGATACGGGAAGATTTCAATTAGATTACGTCATGGTCAGACAGAGATTCCGAAATCAGATACTGGATTGTAAGGCGTACCCAGGAGCAGATATAGACTCAGATCACAATATAGTAGTGATGAAGAGTAGGCTGAAGTTCAAGACATTAGTCAGGAAGAATCAATACGCAAAGAAGTGGGATACGGAAGTTCAAAGGGATGACGAGATACTTTTGAAGTTCTCTAACGCTATAGATACAGCAATAAGGAATAGCGCAGTAGGCAGCACAGTTGAAGAGGAATGGACATCTCTAAAAAGGGCCATCACAGAAGTTGGGAAGGAAAACATAGGTACAAAGAAGGTAGCTGCGAAGAAACCATGGGTAACAGAAGAAATACTTCAGTTGATTGATGAAAGGAGGAAGTACAAACTTGTTCGGGGAAAATCAGGAATACAGAAATACAAGTCGCTGAGGAATAAAATAAATAGGAAGTGCAGGGAAGCTAAGACGAAATGGCTGCAGGAAAAATGTGAAGACATCGAAAAAGATAGGATTGTCGGAAGGACAGACTCAGCATACAGAAAAGTCAAAGCAACCTTTGGTGATATTAAAAGCAACGGTGGTAACATTAAGAGTGCAACGGGAATTCCACTGTTAAATTCAGAGGAGAGAGGAGATAGGTGGAAAGAATACATTGAAAGCCTCTATGAGGGTGAAGATTTGTCTGATGTGATAGAAGAAGAAACAGGAGTCGATTTAGAAGAGATAGGGGATCCAGTATTAGAATCGGAATTTAAAAGAGCTTTGGAGGACTTACGGTCAAATAAGGCAGAAGGGATAGATAACATTCCATCAGAATTTTTAAAATCATTAGGGGAAGTGGCAACAAAACGACTATTCACGTTGGTGTGTAGAATATATGAGTCTGGCGACATACCATCTGACTTTCGGAAAAGCATCATCCACACAATTCCGAAGACGGCAAGAGCTGACAAGTGCGAGAATTATCGCACAATCAGCTTAACAGCTCATGCATCAAAGTTGCTTGCAAGAATAATATACAGAAGAATGGAAAAGAAAGTTGAGAATCTGCTAGGTGACGATCAGTTTGGCTTTAGGAAAAGTAAAGGCACGAGAGAGGCAATTCTGACGTTACGGATAATAATGGAAGCAAGGCTAAAGAAAAATCAAGACACGTTCATGGGATTTGTCGACGTGGAAAAAGCGTTCGACAATATACAAAGGTGCAAGCTGTTCGAGATTCTGAAAAAAGTAGGGGTAAGCTATAGGGAGAGACGGGTCATATACAGTATGTACAACAACCAAGAGGGAATAATAAGAGTGGACGATCAAGAACGAAGTGCTCGTATTAAGAAGGGTGTAAGACAAGGCTGTAGCCTTTCGCCCCTACTCTTCAATCTGTACATCGAGGAAGCAATGATGGAAATAAAACAATGGTTCAGGAGTGGAATTAAAATAAAAGGTGAAAGGATACCAATGATACGATTCGCTGATGACATTGCTATCCTGAGTGAAAGTGAAGAACAATTAAATGATCTGTTGAACGGAATGAACAGTCTAATGAGTACACAGTATGGTTTGAGAGTAAATCGGAGAAAGACGAAGGTAATGAGAAGTAGTAGAAATGAGAACAGCGAGAAACTTAACATCAGGATTGATGGTCACGAAGTCAATGAAGTTAAGGAATTCTGCTACCTAGGTAGTAAAATAACCAATGACGGACGGAGCAAGGAGGACATGAAAAGCAGACTCGCTATGGCAAAAAAGGCATTTCTGGCCAAGAGAAGTCTACTTATATTAACTACCGGCCTTAACTTGAGGAAGAAATTTCTGAGGATGTACGTCTGGAGTACAGCATTGTATGGTAGTGAAACATGGACTGTGAGAAAACCGGAACAGAAGAGAATCGAAGCATTTGAGATATGGTGCTATAGACGAATGTTGAAAATTAGGTGGACTGATAAGGTAAGGAATGAGGAGGTTCTACGCAGAATCGGAGAGGAAAGGAATATGTGGAAAACACTGGTAAGGAGAAGGGACAGGATGATAGGACATCTGCTAAGACATGAGGGAATGACTTCCATGGTACTAGAGAGAGCTGTAGAGGGCAAAAACTGTAGAGGAAGACAGAGATTGGAATACGTCAAGCAAATAATTGAGGACGTAGGTTGCAAGTGCTACTCTGAGATGAAGAGGTTAACAGAGGAAAGGAATTTGTGGCGGGCCGCATCAAACCAGTCAGTAGACTGATAACAAAAAAAAAAAAAAAAAAAAAGGAGCTGAAATATGGGTTGAAAGGGTTTTTGAAAATGTATCCCTATTGAAGCTAGAACTACAAAACTACGAAAATTGGCATTTGGTTTCCAGTCAGAAAAAAAACAGGTTTTTAGCACTTTCAGAAATTCTTCCATAATGGGATAAAATAATTAGTGAAGGTTTTTTGAAAATAAATCATTATTAAAGAACTACTAAAGCATTTTTAAAGCTCCATCTATAAAAATTGGTATTTGACTTCTCGGTTGGGTGTAAAAAAAAAGTGTTTCGTTGTTTTTGGAAATTTAACTCACCAATAGAGTGAAATAAGGGATGAAAAGTTTTATGAAATATTTCACTATGAAAGCATTTTTAGAACTAAATCGATGAATATATGAATTTGGCTCCTCAGTTCTAAATAGAAGAATACGTGTTTAATTGTTTTTGAAAATTCAACCCCTAAAAGTTGTGAGATGTTTCTGAAAATGTTTCATTATGAAAGCATTACTAAATATATCTCAGAATTCGTATTTGGCTCCTCTGTTAGAATTTTTCAATGTGTCACTGGTTTTGGAACCTCGATCCTGAGAG
>NW_026063138.1:0-19097 GCF_023897955.1 Schistocerca gregaria | reverse complement strand
GTAACGCTATCACGGTTACCAAATAACCATGTGACGAAACGCGCCGCTCTTCTTTGGATCTTCTCTATCTCCTCCGCAAACCCGATCTGGTACGGATCTCACACTGATGAGCAATACTCAAGTATAGGTCGAACGAGAGTTTTGTAAGCCACCTCCTTTGTTGATGGACTACATTTTCTAAGGACTCTTCCAATGGATCTCAACCTGGTACCCGCCTTACCGACAGTTAATTTTATATGATCATTCCACTTCAAATCGTTCCGCACGCATACTCCCAGATATTTTACAAAAGTAACTGCTACCAGTGTTTTTCCGCTATCATATAATCATACAATAAAGGATCCTTCTTTCTATGTATTCGCAATTCGTTACATTTGTCTATGTTAAGGGTCAGTTGCGCTACAATTTTCTAATGCTGCAACTTCTCTGTATGCTACAGAATCATCCGCGAAAAACCGCATGGAACTTCCGACACTATCTACTAGGTCATTTATATATATATATTGTGAAAAGCAATGGTCCCATAACACTTCCCTGTGGCACGCCAGAGGTTACTTTAACGTCTGTAGACGTCTCTCCAGTGATAACAACATGCCGTGTTCTGTTTGTTAAAACTCTTCAATCCAGCCGCACAGCTGGTCTGATATTCCTTAGGCTCTTACTTTATTTATCAGGCGACAGTGCGGAACTGTATCGAACGCCTTCCGGAAGTCAAGAAAAATAGCATCTACCTGGGAGCCTGTATCTAATATTTTCTGGGTCTCATGAACAAATAAAGCGAGTTGGGTCTCACATGATAGCTGTTTCCGGAATCCATGTTGATTCCTACAGAGTAGATTCTGGGTTTCCAAAAAGGACTTGATACTCGAGGAAAAAACATGTTCTAAAATTCTACAACAGATCGACGTCAGAGATATAGGTCTATAGTTTTGCGCATTTGCTCGACGACCCTTCTTGAAGACTGGGACTACCTGTGCTCTTTTCCAATCATTTGGAACCTTCCGTTCCCCTAGAGACTTGCGGTACACGGCTGTTAGAAGGGAGGGCAAGTTCTTTCGCGTACTGTGTGTTGACATCGTTTAGCTTCCGTTTGTCTGAGAGGTTTTGGCTGCGTTTATACTTGGAGTGAAGCTCTCTTTGCTTTCGCAGTAGTTTCCTAACTTTGTTGTTGAACCACGGTGGGTTTTTCCCGTCCCTCACAGTTTTACTCTGCACGTACCTGTCTAAACGCATTTTACGATTGCCTTGAACTTTTTCCCTAAATACTCAACATTGTCAGTGTCAGAACAGAAATTTTCGTTTTGATCTGTTAGGTAGACTGAAATCTGCCTTCTATTACTCTTGCTAAACACGTAAACCTTTCTCCCTCTTTTTATATTCCTATTAACTTCCATATTCAGGGATGTTGCAACAGCCTTATGATCACTGATTCCCTGTTCTGCACATACAGAGTCGAAAAGTTGGAGTCTGTTTGTTATCAGTAGGTCCAAGATGTTATCTCCACGAGTCGGTTCTCTGTTTAATTGCTCGAGGTAATTTTCGGATAGTGCACTCAGTATAACGTCACTCGACGCTCTGTTCCTACCACCCGTCCTAAACATCTGAGTGTCCCAGTCAATATCTGGTAAATTGAAATCTCCACCTAAGACTATAACATGCTGAGAAAATTTATGTGAAATGTATTCCAAATTTTCTCTCAGTTGTTCTGCCACTAATGCTGCTGGGTCGGGAGGTCGGTAAAAGGAGCCAATTACACTACTGGAAATTGAAATAAGAACACCGTGAATTCATTGTCCCAGGAAGGGGAAACTTTATTGACACATTTCTGGGGTCAGATACATCACATGATCACACTGACAGAACCACAGGCACATAGACACAGGCAACAGAGCATGCACAATGTCGGCACTAGTACAGTGTATATCCACCTTTCGCAGCAATGCAGGCTGCTATTCTCCCATGGAGACGATCATGGAGATGTTGGATGTAGTCCTGTGGAACGGCTTGCCATGCCATTTCCACCTGGCGCCTCAGTTGGACCAGCGTTCGTGCTGGACGTGCAGACCGCGTGAGACGACGCTTCATCCAGTCCCAAACATGCTCACTGGGAGACAGATCCGGAGATCTTGCTGGCCAGGGTAGTTGACTTACACCTTCTAGAGCACGTTGGGTGGCACGGGATACATGCGGACGTGCATTGTCCTGTTGGAACAGCAAGTTCCCTTGCCGGTCTAGGAATGCTAGAACGATGGGTTCGATGACGGTTTGGATGTACCGTGCACTATTCAGTGTCCCCTCGACGATCACCAGAGGTGTACGGCCAGTGTAGGAGATCGCTCCCCACACCATGATGCCGGGTGTTGGCCCTGTGTACCTCGGTCGTATGCAGTCCTGATTGTGGCGCTCACCTGCACGGCGCCAAACACGCATACGACAATCATTGGCACCAAGGCAGAAGCGACTCTCATCGCTGAAGACGACACGTCTCCATTCGTCCCTCCATTCACGCCTGTCGCGACACCACTGGAGGCGGGCTGCACGATGTTGGTGCGTGAGCGGAAGATGGTCTAACGGTGTGCGGGACCATAGCCCAGCTTCATGGAGACGGTTGCGAATGGTTCTCGCCGATACCCCAGGAGCAACAGTGTCCCTAATTTGCTGGGAAGTGGTGGTGCGGTCCCCTACGGCACTGCGTAGGATCCTACGGTCTTGGCGTGCATCCGTGTGTCGCTGGGGTCCGGTTCCAGGTCGACGGGCACGTGCACCTTCCGCCGACCACTGGCGACAACATCGATGTACTGTGGAGACCTCACGCCCCACGTGTTGAGCAGTTTGGCGGTACGTCCATCCGGCCTCCCGCATGCCCACTATACGCCCTCGCTCAAAGTCCGTCAACTGCACATACGGTTCACGTCCACGCTGTCGCGGCATGCTACCAGTGTTAAAGACTGCGATGGAGCTCCGTATGCCACGGCAAACTGGCTGACACTGACGGCGGCGGTCCACAAATGCTGCGCAGCTATTGCCATTCGACGGTCAACACCGCGGTTCCTGGTGTGTCCGCTGTGCCGTGCGTGTGATCATTGCTTGTACAGCCCTCTCGCAATGTCCGGAGCAAGTATGGTGGGTCTGACACACCGGTGTCAATGTGTTCTTTTTTCCATTTCCAGGAGTGTATTAACCTAGCTCGGCTGTCGCGTGAAACCTCCACCCATAACAATTCACAGGAACTATCCACTTCTACTTCACTACAGGATAAACTTCTACTAACAGCGACCAACTCTCCACCACCGGTTGCATGCAATCTATCCTTTCTACCTGTCTGTACCTTTGTAAAAATTTCGGCAGAATTTATCTCTGGCTTCAGCCAGCTTTCTGTACCTATAACGATTTCAGCTTCGGTGCTTTCTATCAGCGCTTGAAGTTCCGGTACTTTACCAACGCAGCTTCGACAGTTTACCATTACAATACCGATCGCTGCTTGGTCCCCGCATGTCCTGACTTTGCCCCGCACCCGTTGAGGCTTGCCTAAGGCCATCTAACCTAAAAAACCGCCCAGCCCACGCCACACAACCCCTGCTACCTGTGTAGCCGCTTGTTGCGTGTAGTGGACTCCTGACCTATCCAGCGGAACCCGAAACCCCACCATCCTATGGCTCCAGTCGAGGAATCTGCAGCCCACACGGTCGCAGAAAAATCTCAGCCTCTGATTCAGACCCTTCACTCAGCTCTGTACCAAAGGTCAGCAGTCAGTCCTGTCGACGATGTTGCAGATAGTGAGCTCTGCTTTCATCCCGCTAGCGAGACTGGCAGCCTTCCCCTAATCAGATAGCCAGGGAGAGTTCCCTCCGATCCATAACGACACACATCATTGGTGCCGACATGAGCGACCACCTGCAGATGGGTGCACCCTGTACCATTCATGGCATCCGGAAGGACCCTTTCCACATCTGGAATGACTCCCCCCCGGTATGCACACGGATTGCACATTGGTTTTCTTCCCCTCTCTTGCTGCCATATCCCTAAGGGGCCCCATTACGCGCCTGACGGAGCTCCCAACTACCAGTAAGCCCAACCTCTGCGACTGCTCGGATCTTGCAGACTGAGGGGCAACCCCTGGAACAGGACAAGCAGCCACGTCAGGCCGAAGATCAGTATCAGCCTGAGACAGACCCGGACTTACGCCCTTGTGAGCTCAGCTTCATTCCTGACGTGAAGGTAGCGTTCTCGCTTTCCGCGTCTGGGTTCCCGGGTTCGATTCACGGCGGGGTCAGGGATTTTGTCTGCTTCGTGATGGCTGGGTGTTGTGTGATGTCCTTAGGTTAGTTAGGTTTAAGTAGTTCTAAGTTCTAGGGGACTGATGACCATAGATGTTAAGTACCATAGTGCTCAGAGCCATTTGAACCATTTGTCGAACTTTGGGGTATTCGGTTCGGAGCTGTTATGGAGATACGTCAGACAATATACCGCTCCATTCGAACTATCTATACAACTGGCGTAGTTAGGGGTATCTTGCTCTTTCGACATCTCTGGCGATGGCTTATATACATGAACTGTTCAAAAAAAATCCGACCTTTTTTAATTGTTGAAATCAACAATGGTATCACGGCGCGCATGCGCTCATGTTTTCAGGCATACATAGCACACATACCTAATTTTCTCCACTACTTCGGAACACTTGCAAGTGGTACACGTTGGATTTAGTATTCTGAGAAAATTACGTCTTTACATCACATTTGGCTCCAAGCTTGGCGATTCTCAAGTTCAAACCATCGTGTGTTTGTGGACAAAGTAATGGGTACTGCAGGGCTAAAGGAGTGGTACAACCATTTCAAAGGTAGCCGCTAATCAATGAAGACAGAAGACAGTTAAGGTACGCCCGCGATATCCGCAAATCAGGTCGTTACTGATCCCGCAATATTCCTGGTGAAGCAGAATGGACGAATCACTTTCAGAGAAGTTGCAGTCTAATCTAAAAGCCGTAACGTCAACTAAATAACTAGGTATTACAATAACTAACGTCCGCCCCCAGTAACTGAGTGGTCAGCACAACAGACTGTCAATCCTAAGAGACCGGGTTCGATTCCCAGCTGGGTCGGAGATTTTCTCCGCTCAGGTACTGGGTGTTGTTTTGTACTGATCATCATTTCATCCCATCGACGCGCAAGTCGCCGAAGTGGCGTCAAATCGAAAAACTTGCACCAGGCGAACGGTCTACCCGATGGGAGGCCCTCGTCACACGCCATTATTATTATAAAATAACGAACAACTTAAATTGGAAAGAACACATAGAAAATGTTGCGGTTAAGGCTAACCAAAGACTGCGTTTTATTGGCACGACACTTAGAAAACGTAACAGACCTACAAAGGAGACTGCCTACACTACGCTTGTCTGTCCTCTTTTAGAATACTGCTGGGAAATGTGGGATCCTTACAAGACAGGACTGACGGAGTAGATCGAAAAAGTCCAAAGAAAGGCAGGACGTTTTCTATTATCGCGAAATATGAGAGAGTGTGTCATACAAATGATACAGGATTTGGGCTAGACATCATTAAAACAAAAGCGTTTTTCGTTGCGACGGAATCTTCTCACGAAATTCCAATCACCAACTTTTTCCTCCGATGCGAAAATATTTTGTTGACACCAACCTAGGTAGGGAGAAACGATCACAACGACAAAATAAGGGAAGTCAGAGCTCGTATGGAAAGACACAGGTGATCATTCTTTCCGTGTGCTGTGCGAGATTGGAATAATAGAGACTTGTGAAGGTGGTTCGATGAACAATCTGCCAGGCACTTAAAGGTGATTTGCAGAGTATCCATGTAGATGCAAGTATAGGTGGTCACATTTTTACTATCCCCTGTATGTGCATATAGCTTCACACGACCTTCGTTACCTCAATGTCGATATCTGCATCATTTTCGAAATATGTGAGCTTACTTATATTATCTGTAATGTTAATATACAACAGGAACAATAAGGCTCCCAACACACTTCCCTCTGGCACAAGTGGTTGCTTTTACACGTATAGATGAATTCCCCATTCAGGATGAGATGATGTGTCCTCCCTACAAAAATATTTTACTGGCCGTACTTTATACGGTGCAGGCAAACGGTCAACTACAATTGCTGTTTACTGTGCGGTAACCTCTAGCGTATCAGAAGCGGATTAGGAAAATTTTTTCAAATGAGTATACGCACTCGTATTTCGGCAGGTGCACAGTTTTACCTTTTCAATTTTTGCACGTTTCCCGGATACCCTTTCGAAAATTTCGAGCAAAACAAATCGAAATGTTTATTACATCATGAAACAATGAAGAAGAAAATGCGGGTTTGTTCGCATGCCCGAAGCAACATCTGGTACAAGAATCATGGATTTTAATAAAGCAGCTGTCGATGGTTTTTTTCGTTGCTAACAAATGTAACTGACAATCACAAACTAATGACTTCTCAAATACCTAATTGTGATGAAACAGTCGTTTCGGTTAATCCTAAAAACCAATCGAAGATCACAGCTTGGAAGGGGAAACGGCAAGTAGGATCGTTAACATGTGCAGAAAGGGGCGAAACTGCAGCCTGCCTCATTAGTACGTCAGCAAGCGGAGCTGACATTCTTCCTACGATTATTTTTCCACGAAAGAAGAAGCAGAAAGAATTTGAGTTAGGACTGGCAGCAGGAGGTTGCGCTGAGGTCCACAGCACCGCATGGATGGCCACAGAGTCATTCTTTGTATGGTTTCCACAATTTGTGGTATTTTCTAAGGCATCAAAGCACGTCCCAGTTCTCCTTATATCAGATGGTCACTCAGCACATACCACGAACATTGACGTTATGGATTACGCGAGGGAGAGTGGCGTTTCTTTACCACCACATTGCTCTCACAGACTTCAGCCGCTTGATGTTTGTTTTATAAATCCTCGTTATAGTGATCAGCTTCGAAAGTGGCTACGGAACCACGCAGCGAAAGTCGTAACTATCTTTCAAATTTCAACACTTTTTGGTTCAGCTTTCGTCTAAAGTGCAACAATGAAAACCTCTATTAAAGGTTTCGAAGCTACTGCAATATGGCCCACGGACTCATCCATATTCACCGATGCAGAATGCCTCCCGGCAGACACAACTGACATCGGACTAGATAGGCCGTCAGATAAAGAGGTTATTATATCTGAACAATTGGAATTGCCTCTACCTAGCACACCAGCTGAAAAAGACGACTCAAACGGACTGGATAATCAAGCGGACGAGGTTTCAGCGAATTGTTACAAATGAACTGCCGCCTAAGAATAACAAAGTTATTGGGGCTAATTGTTCTACTCTTGGGTGCTCTTGGATGACTACTGACAACACTACCTCCTCATTTCATATTTCACCTGAAATTCTGATTTTCTTGCCAAAAGTTAACGAAAGCAAGAAAAGAGCGAGACTGAAAAGGGGGAAGACCGTTGTTTAAACTGATTCGCCGTACAAAAAAAAAAAAAGAGTTGAAAGACATTAATGGGAAAAATAGGAAAGAACTTTGACAAAGAAGAAAGAGCAAAGAGAAAACGTTTTGCGAAAGAGAATAAAATTAAGAATTCAAAAAAGAGAGAAAGAGCCTGAAGATAAATGGAAAAAAGGATAGAGAATACAATACTAACGAGAGTGATTATGAGGAAAGTTCTGACTGTCAATGTGTATATTGTGGTGGGTTATATTCAAAATCAGTTGAAGGTTGGGTCGCTTGTTCCACGTGCAAAAAATGGACACACGATTCTTGTGCAGGAATAGATAGCGAAGATGATGAGTGTCTCCTCGTGTGTGAATTTTGTAAACAGCCTCAAGAAAAGGATACGATACATGAAAACTGTAGTTTGACATTAATACTCACTTTAAACTAAAAAAAAATACCGAGCAAGCCAATATTTTCTGCATTTCCGATAATTTTATACGTTTTTGTAATCACTTGTATTTACCACCCCAATCTGCCGCGTGCAAATGATATAAATTTCTGTTTTTGAGTGAGAAAATATTGTTGTTTTATTTTATGGCAATGCTCTGGAATTTTTGTGATTAATAAATCATAATGTGTTCATATAAAAATTTGTAACACACTTATTTATCAATTTTGTACATTTAATCAAAGTTTTCAACTGTGTACCCCATTATACCATGGATTTCCCAACGTGTCGGATAAGAAAGATAAAAATACAATCACTACTCGTTTCTTCAAAGACAATTTAAGCTGTGTTCTCTGGTTCCTCCCAGAGTTCATCACGATATAGTCCGAAAAAATCATAGTTAACGAACATTATAAATTGCTCTAGAAACGAAGGCAATCACAGTTAACATTTAATAAGGCCACTGGTATCCTTCGAAATGCAAACTAATCACCGGCATGCAGAACGTCATGGGCCACAGCGGATGGGTGGAATCGAAATATGACATTTACCCACGATCGCTTCTTTTTGTCAATTTGTGCCATTAATTTCTCTGCTCCCTAATCTGCTTTCGTTTCTCCCCATCAGCTATTCGATCAAAACTTTTTTAGCATTCTTCTACACCACCACATTTTGCAAGTTTCTATTCGTCTCCTGTTTGGGGATCCAGGCATGTTAACTACTGATTCGCAATCTATTTATTCCGAAAGGCAAAAGGTACCCCGAAAACAATGAAAATAATTTTGTTTATTGTTGATTGTTCCAGTTTGATTTACACTTAGTGCGAATATGAAAATATTTTAGTCCAAATCCTTAATTGAAGGTCCTAATGTCGGTTTAAATGGCAGCTTGCTATGTAAGACATGCCCACTTGTTTCTCTGTGCCAGCTCTTCTTTGAGATGATAAGCCTAGGGAAATTTTACCCGTTGCTTTGAGCTTTCACCTATTGAATACATTTTTTCTTGTCTCGTAATCAGTTGTTTGCTACAGTAATAACGTATAAGAGGTGTTTATCGTTTCTGAACAAAACAAATGCCAAGCTCTACCAACAAAGTTTTCGAGAGAAGTTCTAGAAGACTTGCAAAAAATAAAATAGTAAATATCCTGAAACAAATGTTATGTTTTTGTACAACATGCGTACTATTGGCAAGTGAAAGAAACTATGAATTTAAATGAGTGCATGTACGTCGTTAAGTGCAATACAACTTTCAATTTTCCGTAACTTTTCTAACTTTTCTTCATCTACATCCTCTTCCATTTCCATTATATTGTCCTCAAGAACATTGCCCTTGTATAGATCCTCTATATACACCTTTCACCTTTCTGCATTCCCTTCTTTGCTGATAACAGGGTTTCCATCTGAGCTCTTGATATGCATACAAGTGAATCTCTTTCCTCTAAAGGTCTCTTTAATTTTCCCGTAGGCAGTATCTATATTGCCCCTAGTGATATGCGCCTCTACATCCTTACGTTTGTCCTCTAGATATCCCTGCTTAGCCATTTTGCACTTCCTGTCGATCTCATTTTTGAGACGTTTGTATTTCTTTTTGCCGGCTTAATTTACTGCATTTTTGTATTTTCTCCTTTCATAAATTAAATTCAATATATCTTCTGTTACCCTCTTTTTTCGCGCATGTCAAGTTCTGTAGGCCCAAATTGAGAAGCAAATCTTCAAGGTCATGGAACGTGTCAGTATCTACATCTACATCCATACTCCGCAAGCCACCTCACGGTGTGTGGCGGAGGGTACCTTGAGTACCTCTATCAGTTGTCCCTTCTATTCCAGTCTCGTATTGTTCGTGGAAAGAAGGATTGTCGGTATGCCTCTGTGTGGCCTCTAATCTCTCTGATTTTATCCTCATGTCTCTTCGCGAGACATACGTAGGAGGGAGCAATATACTGCTTGACTCTTCGGTGAAGGTATGTTCTCGAAACTTTAACAAAAGCCCGTACCGAGCTACTGAGCGTCTCTCCTGCAGAGTCTTCGAGTTTATCTGTCATCTCTGTAACGCTTTCGCGATTACTAAATCGTCCTGTAACGAAGCGCGCGGCTCTCCGGTGGATCTTCTCTATCTCTTCTATCAACCCTATCTGGTGCGGATCCCACACTGCTGAGCAGTATTGAAGCAGTGGGCGAACAAGCGTACTGTAACCTACTTCCTTTGTTGTCGGATTGCATTTCCTTAGGATTCTTCCAATGAATCTCAGTCTGGCATCTGCTTTACCGACGATCAACTTTATATGATCATTCCATTTTAAATCACTCCTAATGCGTACTCCCAGTTAATTTATGGAATTAACTGCTTCCAGTTGCTGACCTGCTATTTTGTAGCTAAATGATAAGGGACCTATCTTTCTATGTATTCGCATCACATTACACTAGTCTACATTGAGATTCAATTGCAATTCCGTGCACCATGCGTCAATTCGCTGCAGATCCTCCTGCATTTCAGTAGAATTTTCCATTGTTGCAACCTCTCGATACACCACAGCATCATCTGCAAAAAGCCTCAGAGAACTTCCGATGTCATCCACCAGGTCACTTATGAATATTGTGAATAGCAACGGTGTTATGACACTCCCCTGCGGCACACCTGAAATCACACTTACTGCGTTCTGTTATCTAGGAACTCCTCAATCCAAGCACACAACTGATCTGATAGTCCGTATGCTCTTACTTTGTTCATTAAACGACTGTGGGGAACTGTGTCAAACGCCTTGTGGAAGTCAAGAAACACGGCATCTACCTGTGAACCCGTGTCTAAGGCCCTCTGAGTCTCGTGGACGAATAGCGCGAGCTGGGTTTCACACGACCGTCTTTTTCGAAACCCATGCTGATTCCTACAGAGTAGATTTCTAGTCTCCAGAAAAGACATTATACTCGAACATAATACGTGTTCCAAAATTCTACAACTAATCGACGTTAGAGATATAGGTCTATAGTTCTGCACATCTGTTCGACGTCCCTTCTTGAAAACGGGGATGACCTGTGCCATTTTCCAATCCTTTGGAACGCTTCACTCTTCTAGAGACCTACGGTACACCGCTGCAAGAAGGGGGGCAAGTTCCTTCGCGTACTCTGTGTAAAATCGAACTGGTATCCCATCAGGACCAGAGGCCTTTCCTCTTTTGAGTGATTTTAATTGTTTCTCTATCCCTCTGTCGTCTATTTCGATATCTACCATTTTGTCAACTGTGCGACAATCTAGAGAAGGAAGCACAGTGCAGTCTTCCTCTGTGAAACAGCTTTGGAAGAAGACATTTAGTATTTCGGCCTTTAGTCTGTCATCCTCTGTTTCAGTACCATTTTGGTCACAGAGTGTCTGGACATTTTGTTTTGATCCACCTACCGTTTTGACATAGGACCAAAATTTCTTAGGATTTTCTGCCAAGTCAGTACATAGAACTTTACTTTCGATTTCATTGAAAGCCTCTCGCATAGCCCTCCTCACACTACATTTCGCTTCGCGTAATTTTTGTTTGTCTGCAAGGCTTTGGCTATATTTATGTTTGCTGTGAAGTTCCCTTTGCTTCCGCAGCAGTTTTCTAACCCGGTTGTTGTACCACGGTGGCTCTTTCCCATCTCTTACGATCTTGCGTGGCACATACTCATCTAACGCATATTGTACGATGGTTTTGAACTTTGTCCACTGATCCTCAACACTATCTGTACTTGAGACAAAACTTTTGTGTTGAAGCGTCAGGTACTCTGTAATCTGCTTTGTCACTTTTGCTAAACAGAAAAATCTTCGTACCTTTTTAATATTTCTATTTACGGCTGAAATCATCGATGCAGTAACCGCTTTATGATCGCTGATTCCCTGTTCTGCATTAACTGATTCAAATAGTTCGGGTCTGTTTGTCACCAGAAGGTCTAATATGTTATCGCCACGAGTCGGTTCTCTGTTTAACTGTTCAAGGTAGTTTTCAGATAAAGCACTTAAAAATATTTCACTGGATTCTTTGTCCCTGCCACCCGTTATGAACGTTTGAGTCTCCCAGTCTATATCCGGCAAATTAAAATCTCCACCCAGAACTATAACATGGTGGGGAAATGTACTCGAAATATTTTCCAAATTATTCTTCAGGTGCTGAGCCACAACAGCTGCTGAGCCCGGGGGCCTATAGAGACATCCATTTACCATGTCTGAGCCTGCTTTAACCGTGATCTTCACCCAAATCATTTCACAATTCGAATCTCCGTCAATTTCCTTCGATACTATTGCACTTCTTATCGCTATAAACACGCCTCCCCCTTCACTGTCCAGCCTGTCTCTGCGATATACATTCTAATCTGAGTTTAGGATTTCATTACTGTTTACATGTGGTTTCAGCCAACTTTCTGTCCCTAGTTCTATATGGGCGTTTTGACCGTTTATTAATGAGAGCAATTCTGGGACTTTTCTATAGACTCTCCTCCAGTATACTATTAGCACATTAATATTGTTATTCCCTGTTGCATTTTGCCTACTTCTGCCTTGCCGCGTCTCAGGAGGCGTCTTGTCGGGCCTAGGAAGGGAATTCTCTAACCTAAAAAACCCCATGTGCACTCCACACGTACTCCGCTACCCTCGTAGCCGCTTCCGGCGTGTATTGCACGCCTGACCTATTCAGGAGGACCCTACATTTCTCCACCCGATAGCGGAGGTCGAGAAATTTGCACCCCAGCTCTCCGCAGAATCGTCTGAGCCTCTGGTTTAAGCCTTCCACTCGGCTCCAAACCAGAGGACCGCGATCGGTTCTGGGAACGATACTACAAATAGTTAGGTCTGATTCCACCCCGCGAGCGAGGCTTTCCGCCTTCACCAACTCCGCCAACCGCCTGTACGAACTGAGGATGACCTCTGAACCCAGACGGCAAGAGTCGTTGGTGCCGACATGAGCAACAATTTGCAGTCGGGTGCACCAGTGCTCTCTATCGCCGCCGGTAGGGCCTCCTCCACATCTCGGATGAGACCCCCCGGCGAGCAGACAGAGTGAACACTGGCCTTCTTCCCCGGCCTTTCCGCTATTTCCATAAGGGGCTCCATCACCCGCCTAACGTTGGAGCTCTCAATAACTAACAAACCCCTCCCCCGTGTGCCTGCTCGGACCTTGCTGAAGGAGCAGCCACATGTCCACTCACAGGCAGAGCGGGCGATGCCACACGGCCAGCCTCCACATTGACCCTCCGCCTCGTGCGCCGCTGAACCCGCCACTCCCCTTGGGGAGAGGGTGGCCAGCCGCGCCCGGTACCCGCGAAAATGTCTCGACAGCAGGGACAGTGGTTAAAGGGTGTAACACCTGGGGTGTACCTTGCGACGCACCAGACTCCCCACTGCCGCTACACTCCGAGGCAGCAGCCTGAAGACGGCTGACCGCGGCCATCAACACGCTCAGCTGTTCGCGAAGAGTGGCCAGCTCCTCCTGCGTCCGTACACAGCAGTCACACATCCTGTCCACGCTAAGGAATCAATTTACTGAAGAGACTTAATAACTTTTAACTAGACTGCTAATTCACTAAAGGCGGCTGATTATTGACTAAACTGTGATTGCTAACCACTTTTTGTAGAAAACAATGAAAATAGCACTACCTGTCTCTGGACTGTATTCAAAACAAACACTAGCACTACTAGCACTATGGCTGACTACAGGGACTCTCTCTCTGACTGTATTCAAAACGAACACGAAATCTATGGAACACTATTAATAGCACTCGACAATTAAAGCTTCCTAAAAGCAAAAACACACCGAAGAAGAAGTGACAAGTAAGAAAAATACAGTTAATACTTAAATTAAGGTAGCTTGCTGCACAGCAGACGTGAAGCAGACGGCGGTTAGGGCGACACATGAACTTACAACATAAAAGTAATAACAGATAAAAATAAATGTTCATGAACCTGAGAGAAAATCAGTGGATAAGTTTAAGCAAACGCTATCAGCAGTACAATGAGAATCAGCTTAATTTTTCAATTAACTCCTCGACAGAATAGAAGGAGTGACCCATGATGAAACGCTCCAGTTTCGATTTGAAAGCGCGTGGATTACTGCTAAGATTTTTGAATTCGAGTGGCAGCTTATTGAAAATGGATGCAGCAGTATACTGCACACATTTTTGCACAAGAGTTAAGGAAGTCCGATCCAAATGGAGGTTTGATTTCTGCCGAGTATTAACCGAGTGAAAGCTGCTTATTGTTGGAAATAAACTAATATTGGTAACAACAAACGACAATAAGGAATATACATATTGAGAGGCCAATGTCAAAATACCCAGACTCCCTGAACAGAGGTCGACAAGAGGTTCGTGAACTAACACCACTTTTTGTCCGAACCTCCCGTTTCTGAGCCAAAATATCCTCCTAGAATGGGAAGAGTTACCCAAAAACATAATACCATACGACATAAGTGAATGGAAATAAGCAAAGAAGACTAATTTACTTGTCGAAGTATCACTCACTTTCGATACCGTTCGAATAGTGAAAATGGCAGTATTAAGTCTTTGAACAAGATCCTGAACGTGGGCTTTCCACACCTTACTATTTATTTGAACACCTAGGAATTTGAACCGTTCAGTTTCACTAATCATATGCCCATTCTGTGACATTAAAACGTCAGGTTTTGTTCAATTGTGTGTTAGAAACTGTAAAAACTGAATCTTTCTGTGATTTAATGTTAGTTTATTTTCTACAAGCCATGAACTGAGGTCATGTACTGCACTACTTGAAACGGAGTCATTGTTGCACACAACATCCTTTACTACCAAGCTAGTGTCATCAGCAAACAGAAATATTTTAGAGTTACCCGTAGTACTTGAGGGCATATCATTTATATAAATAAGGAACTGGAGCGGCCCCAACACTGATCCCTGAGGAACCCCCTCCCCCTTGACAGTACACCACTCAGATCCCCCATCACACTGTATTACTTTCCCCCATTCCTGTAGATCGTTCCCTAATGCTCTTCCTGAAACACTCTACAACTTCTGATTCTGTCAGTTCTTTCAGGTCCCGTCTCCTTAAATTCCCACCTTTTTCCAGTTTCTTCAGTTTTAATCTACAGTTCATAATCAATATATTGTGGTCAGAGTCCACATTTGCCCCTGGAAATGTCTTACAATTTATAATCTGGTTCCTAAATCTCTGTCTTACCATTATATAATCCATCTGAAATATTGCAGTATCTCCAGGTCTCTTCCACGTATACAACCTTCTTTCATGATTCTTGAACCAAGTGTTAGCTATGATTAAGTTATGCTCTGTGCAAAAACCTACCAGGCGGCTTCCTCTTTCATTTTTTACCCCCATTCCATATTCACGTACTACGTTTCCTTTTCTTCCATTTCCTACTGTCGAACTTCAGTCACCCATTAATATTAAATTCTACGTTTCCTTTTCTTCCATTTCCTACTGTCGAACTTCAGTCACCCATTAATATTAAATTTTCATCTCCCATCACTATCTGAATGATTTCTTTTATCTCATCACACATTCCATCAATTTCTTCGTCATCTGCGGACTACTTTTACGACTTTGGTAGGCGTGGGATTCGTGGCTATCTTGGCCACAACAATGCGTTCACTATGCTGTTTGTAGTAGCTTACCCGCATTCCTATTTTTATTAATTATTAGACCTACTCATGCATTAGCTTCATATTAGCCTTCCTAATACTAAATCTATATTTGATGTTAACAATGACGCCGGTGGTTGGACTATCACGAAATTACTGACCGTCGAGAAAGTCACGAATATAACCGACAAGCTAATGGGCCCTTCACAGGAAAAGGTTTTTCGCCGGAAAACTGAAACCTAGCAAATGAGTAAAAAAATGTTTATTCACTGACAAAAAAAAAAAGTGTACGCACACAACTTACACCACAATAGTCTGGGATCACTCTATTACGTAACACAGTTTTTGTGATTGTATCTTGTAACTTTAGTTATTTTTAATTAAAAGAGGCTTTAAAAGAACAGAAAGAACGTGTTGGACTACGCTACAGATCGTTCTGTTAGCACAGTCTTTACTTTGTAATCACTTTCGTTGACTTCGGCAACTCTCAACAAAAATCTCCAACCTAACCGAGACAATGCGCTACGATACAGCCGAGATCATGACAAGAGAATGGGCTACATCACACTCGAAGTAAATTTATATAGGTAAGGATCCCCATGACCTGTGTAGGTCTATTATAAAAAATCTCCGATCCACCCTCCTCAAATAGATCGCAATCTGTTACTATTTCAGAATTAAAAACCAAATTCAAAGAAAATTTGGCTACCAGTCACAAAACTAGAAACATAAAAATAATAAAAGTGAGAACGTCAAACATGTTAGCAATAACCATAAACAGGAGATTTTACAGAAAATAAAATTAAGGAAATTATTAATATTATCGACCGTTTAGGAACTCTAGGCTACTAAAGGGATGAAACCACATATCGAATACTGGTGGAAGAGTTAATATGTTTTTAGATTAAATCCAAACAAGAATTAGAGAAAAATATACGAAGCAAGGCCTTTATTACGAAAAATTGCTAAATCTCGAGACAAATTGCGTCCTTCTGTATTGGATGAAGTGTTTTGGCCCATAGAACGGATGAAACAGTATCTGCAGTATCAACAGGAACTTCGGACATGTGTTTCATATTTCATCTAATCCTGCAGTCTATAAATATTTAAACAAAATACTAAAACAAAATACCACTATAGGGAAATTACCTAAGAAGTAGTTCTTGGTAAAGAAACACAGGACACAAATACGTATGTAGGCTTAATACGCACTACAAATGTGTTTATAAATCGCTATAGTTGCCTTGGACTAACGACGAGCGAATATCAATATAACCTGTACGCTTTTCAAAGCTGTTATCCATGAAAAAGCTAAACGACGTATCGTGAACAAAATACAATTTAACACCGAAACAATGGCATTAGCTGACAATGGGCACAGACTTTAGTCAATGGGCACTGTTGAAAATTTGTGCCAGACCAGGATTAGCACCCGAGTCCCTTCGTTACTAGGGAGAGGCAATGATCACAGACCAGGATTAGCACCCGAGTCCCTTCGTTACTAGGGAGAGGCAATGATCACTGTGTCCTAATTACGCAGTGGTCAACATAATAGCACGAACTGCCCGAGCATGCCGTTCGTCAGATCCAAATTCTCAATTTCTTCATAGACTGCTAATGCACTGATCCTTGAACATAATCCTCCTCCCCTTAATTATACAGTAAATGGCCAAAAAAACAGACACCGAATATATGCAAACTTGGCCATACGAACATTGCAGACGTCGTCTATGTAACACACGTCAAACTTCAAAGAATTTACCAATTCGTTGCATTGTTTACTATAGACCACAAATCAAGTAACGTAAAAAAAGCACTGCGTCTATTGAGATCATGATTCAGAGCTTAAAAAAAAAAAAAAACTAATAAGTCGCCTACATATTACAGTTGCTGCCGAAAGAGGAGAACCATTATTTTCCCACAAAAGTAAATATATTAAAAATTACGCTTCTATTTCGGTTAGTTTCGGCGGTTACTAAAATTTGTAGTGAAAGTTACATAGTGGACTCTCACCTCCCACCTCCCACCTCCCCCCCCCCCCCCCCCCCCCAGAAACGTAGATATCGTGGCTGTTGTGAGACTTTTGTACACAGCTAGAGAAAGTGTGTTAAATGTGGCGCCGAAGGAAACACTAGGCTACGCTACAGGGCAATCTGCTCGCACAACGTTTACTCGGCATTCATAATCGTTGGGGTAAACAACTCTCAATCAAATTACCCCCTTCCAACCTAACTTAGATCTCGGGCAACACTACCAATAGGCCAGTCATCACAACCAAAATTTCATTGAGAGGGGGGGGGGGATTTCTTGTATCTCTCTCTAATGTCTCTCTAGGCAAAACTGCCAGTTTTGTCAGTCTCAACTAGAAGATTTAGCAATGGTAAACACTTTTCAGACGGCTCATAATTTTAGAATAGTCCTCTAAGACTTACTTGGCATAAAATTTTCGCTGGCGTCCCAGCTCCCTCAGTGTCTGCTTCTGCCATCGCACCAAGCCAGTCTGTTGTCATAGCAGACCGAACGCACCGCACACCCGACACCTTCGGAAGCACTCACTGGCCAGTTAGCAACTGAGCGGAACACTGTTTACATCGTGAAAGGAAAACTATGCAAAGATGTACACTCGAATGGCACGACTGAGTAGAAAACACACACACACACACACACACACACACACACACACACACACACACACACACACACACACACTAATATCTGTGGAATGTCCCTCGACACGCGCAGAACGAAATTCTTCTCGCGAACGTACAACGCCTCAGAAAAAAATCTCATTCAAATTAGCAAAAAATGGTACATTTGGAAATATTTTTGAGCCAATGAAAATACATTCGTAGGATCTGTTTGGGAATTACGAGTGATCATACTATGAGCTTTACTTTAGATTTTCAGTAAAAAAAATGGCGCCCGTAATTATGATTTGGTCAAGGGCCTGCGAGTCTGAAGTACGCAGAGTGTGTGAATTGTGGCCCTCAGATGTTACCTGAAATCAAAAATGGATAACATCAGTTGGTACCACATTATTTCACTGAAATTTGAAATGGATAATATCAGTCGATATTACATAAAATTTATGGGAGAGCATACCTAACCGCAACGAAACAACCTTAAATTTAACGATACAGTGCTAATTCGAACTTTGAGTTTGATTTTTGGGGGTTTGTTTCACTCCTTATGGCTACACAAAAATTAGTTAATTTTAACAAATGTCATATTATAGCTATAGGCTCCTAAGAAAAGTGTTTACTTTTCAGGGTCCGAGGTAGAAGTTAAGAGATTGAACCACTTTTAATTCATGCAGCATGCCGTTCTGAGAAAATCGTTTCTCGAGAACAAAAAGTGTTCAAAATTTTGAGAAAACTTTTAGTTATATTATTACTTTAGTTATATTATTACTTCGCTTTGCATGAACTTAGTGTTACATATATATTTTTAATGTCGCTGAACACGAATCTGAAGTCAGATTTTTAATATTCAAAACGGCTAATCCAATACGGAGGTACTCAGGATTATGTTTTGACCAATTTTTACCAAAAATGCATTTTCGTTATTTACGTTTAGTCTGCAATTCAAGGAGTACTTATCAACCCTTCCTCTAGCTCGAATTGTTCCTAGAT
>NW_026063137.1:0-15523 GCF_023897955.1 Schistocerca gregaria | reverse complement strand
AAATAACGATTCTTTCAAAGAATTGAATTCCAACTGTGCTTGTTCGTCCTAGTTCCAAATAGTATTTTTTCTAGTGAGAGAACAAAGTTTTGGTGTAACTAGAATTTGCATATTCAGAAAACGACGGTAAAAATTTACGAGACCTAGAAAACTGCGGACTTGTTTTTTTGTGGATGGAACTGGATTGGCTCTGACTGCTTCTAACTTTTCAGGATCTGGCTGAATGCCTTCAGAAGAAATAATATGTCCCAAAAACTTCACCTTTGTCCTATCGAATTCAGACTTTTCCAAGTTAACTGTAATTCCAGATTCTCCAAAAATATGTAACACGCTGTTGAGGATGCGATTATGTTGTTCCCACAAGGCTTCTACTATCAGAATATCGTCCACATATAAGGTGACGTGACGTTTTAAGAACTCAGGTAATATGAAATTTAGCCCGTGAATGAATGCTGCCGAAGAAATGTTCAAACCAAAAGAAAGTTCCCGAAACTGATAAAAACGCCGAAACAAATGAAAGCTGTGTATTTTCTACATTCTGGATGAAGTTCGATCTGATAAAAGCTGGATCTGAGATCAATAGAAGACAACAATTTTACACCATTAAAATTTTGAAGTTGTTCTTCCAATTTTTGCGGCATGTCTGTTTCAGGAATGATGATAGTATTGATTTGTCTCGAATCTAAGACAAGCCTGATCGATCCATTTTTCTTCTCAACAACATGTAATGGATTGTTGTATGAGCTTACTGCAGACTCAATAATGCCCACGTCAAGCATAGATTGTATTTCTGTTCTAACACGGTCCCTATAATGTGCAGGATTTCCGTATGATCTAAGACAAAATTTAGTATGCTCAAGAACACGAAATTTGTATTGAAATCCCTTGATTGTTCCTTTTTTGTGAGTAAAAACTGTGGAATGTGCTTATAAAATTTCAGAAAAGTCTTGCCTATCAGTGTCATTACAAATCTCAATTGTTTAAATTTTATTCTCAATTAACTCATTAGTATCAAATGCGCCGTTGATATCATCCCTGTAGTACTTGCAGAGTGATTGTTAGTGTCCATTCCGTCGAAAATTCCGAACTGTTGTCTAACAGGAGGTAAAGCTGATTAATTTCTTCGTCATGGTTTGAGAGCCAATCTTCAAATTTCAAAGCTATTGACTTACCTTCTTTCTCTAAACTAATTTCAGCATCGTGAAAGTTTAAGATTGCTTTGTATTCATTCAAAAAGTCTACTCCCAATATGCTTTCCGTCGACAATAATGGAACAGTAAGAAAGTTCATAGAGAAGCTGTGGCTTTGACAATAGCATTCTAAGTTGGTTTGTTGGCGTACATCTACACTTTTTCGAAAGTTTGCACCTTGTAATTTAATCTTACGTAACGGAACTGTGTGGTAATCGTTCGATTTGTTGCATTTGCTAAAGGCTGTTTCACTAATTACTGAAATGGGACTGCCAGAGTCAAGTACTGCTGTAAATTTTAGGTCATTTACTGTAATGTGAATCACATGATATTTAACGTTGTTACGTTTAACGTCGTGTTCCTGGAGTAAGATGTCCCTAATGTCTTCCATTTTAACATAATTACTAGCTACGGCAGCTGCGTCGTCAGTTTCACAAGTACGTTTTGTGGCTGCCAGCGGTATGAGTCATTGCCTATTGTGTCTTTGTTGGCACGCGTCGTTATTGGGATTTGGAGACCTAACTTCTACAAATTCACCTTGTCTAGAGGGCCCTGCCCTGTATGAATACCGCCAGTTTTGATGCAATTCATGTCTGTCGTTACGATCATATCGTCTGTCGTCATGTCGGTAGATTCCATAGTTTCTTTCTTGTCGGTCACATGGTGGAGAATTTCTCCCTGAATCGTAACTGCGCACTGCACTGTTGCGTCTAAAGTTATTCTGTCTCCTTTGATAATAATTATTTTGGTTCTAATATTGTCTGTTTCTCTATTGTCTCTGTGATGGTCACTACGGCGGAGAGGTAATCTTTCCCTGTAATTATTACTGCTCTGCCAACAGTTGTCATACGGGTGGTGTCTGTTTTGATCACGATTTGTGTTGCGAGAATAGCGTTGTCGTGTCCAGTTATTATTTTTTTCATCGCGGAATTGTGACGGATGTGACCTGTAATTGTTGTGTTCCTGTTTTCGCGATCCGCGATTGTCAGTGTCAACTTCTAATTCTTGTAAGAGTCCCTGAAAAGCTTCAATGTCGTCTTTGCAACGTCCAGCCAAAATAATATGTCGTAAATGTTCAGGTAATTTGATTAACCAAATTCGGATGGGTTCTGCAGATTGTTCGAAATGTTTCATCATTATGATGCTATGTTTTACTCGGTCTTGTGTAGCTTGAGACCAATATGCTAAAAGGAAGGCACAATAAAATTCTCCTTCACTGTGGCAATCATGAATGACCGATCGCATTCTTACAGCTGGTTCATTCTCTAAATAATCTCACATAAATTCTAATCTGTGCTCTAATGACCCGTTGGGAGGAAAACAATGAGAGAATTGATGAAGCCACGCTTGTGGATGAACGTCGTTGCCGGAATTCTTAAATGTTTTCAATTTACGTGCAGTAATAAACAGCTTATAGTCAAAATCATCATGTCGGCGAGTGGCATGTCGGTCATAGTTACGTCGTTTCGGCGGTTCCATCTCAAACTTCGGCGTACCTTGCCAGTTTCTTTCATAATTTCCTAAGTACCCCGTGTTATTATTTCGTGGCTGTTCCGTATTTCTATGTCCCTCTTCCCGTATTAGAGCGCGAGTTTCCTTTAAAATACGTAATTCTTGTATTACCTGTGTCAGCTGATCTTTTACTTCCCGGATTTCTCTATGGTGTTGCGTATTAATTTGATTCTGATTTTGTTTGAATTTCGTAATTTGTTCGCACTCTTCTGTGTCATTAAAGACTACCGGTTTTGTGTCATTCAGATTATCATCCACCTTCGTAGATAAATTATTTAACTGATCCGAAAGTTCAACTACTTTCTCTGATAATGAATTAATTTCCTCCATATGCCTTTCTGAACCAATTTTCAGAGTATCTACTGTATCCTTTAAGTTTTCCTGAGTTTTTGTAAGTTGTGTAACCGAATCGGTAGATGCAACTGAGTCAATTTTAGCTTGCAAGGTCTCATGATTTTCATGAACAATAGTTTGCAGTTCTTTTATGACTGCTTCGTGATTCTGTAATGCATTTTCATGCCACGAAAAAATAGGTTGAAAATGCTCACAAATTTGTGTTTTTACGTCATTACAGACTTTTTGACATTTTGATTCAATGTTATGTAAGTCAGTAGTTAAATCTTCACGTGTTTGTTCAAGCGTGGTGTCTAACTTCCGAAGACTTTGTTCCATTGTGTCTAAATTTTGAAGCTTTTGCTGTGTTTGTCCCTGATTTTGTTCCATTTGTTGCATTAATTGCAATAATGATGTGTCAGTGTCTGGAATCTGTTTCTCTATGGTTTTTGGCAGTGCATTTTCACCGGCAACATTCACATTTTGACAAGCAGAAAATGTGTCTTGACTCATTTGAGAAAACGGTGAGGACCCAAAACCTAAGTCTACAGTATTTGCAATATTGTGTTCTGTCATTTCGTATTCCTGAGGCGATCTGTTGCCGACCGATCGATCGATAATGCTTCCCTGTTCACTACTTGTTTCATTGTCTACACACACCATTATTTGCCGCCCGCTGCATTTCCCTATGCACAATTACCAAATTACTACTTTGAATGTCTGTTAATTCATTACACAGTGGTGCTGGTAAGCTACGCTCGTCGTCACTATTATTTCTCAGCTTACTTTGGAGCCTAGTGTTACGTTTTTCACACGCCATTATTGTCACAATATTTCACACGATAACACAGAAAAGGACAATTTGAAGAGCAAAAATAAGAGAACACATTAATATAGCACTGAATATAATATCTAGTTAATTGCAAGCGCAGCTGCGAAATACTTGGTGAAAATCTACATGCATGCTACAACTGTTTCACTGTACAACAATGAAAGACTGCAACTAAAAAGGAGATTCTCTCTACAATTACGTGCTAGCAATAAACAAAAGCTACACTAATTACACAAACAACTAGAAAAAATCAGAAGATTCCAGAGAGGTATCCTCAGCTAAGTGTCGACATATGTAACGTCCCCTTAGAAAAAAAAATAATAAATTACTCTGCTGATAAACCTATTACATTATTTGATTTTCAAACATCTGATCAAAACTGAAAGTACTCAGACATTACTCTCTTTACTTATTGTGATTAACACTAAACTGACACACAATATTTTTTAGCGCAACGCAATCTGACTTTCAGTAATCCCTACAAAAGAATGTCCCTGACTAACATTAACATATACCTTTCACAAATCACTTACTTCACATAAATCTTCGTTACTCGAACTACAGGAATACAGTGAGCGCCACTACTGCCAGCTAAATAAAAGATTCAAACTACTGAAGGCACTAACTACTGATAGGCATAGTTAGCAAATGAAAGATTTTGATAGAGAACAAACAATGTATTTACCTTAATAGTTTTCAAAGGTCATAATATATATAGCAGTTGATGACATCCAGTCTTACAAATGTACTGTCTCTGGTGGACACATGTCCAGATCATCCGCTCTGAAAAATCCGCCATCTCACTTCCCCACATCCACCACTGCTGGCGGCTCACCTCCAACTGCGCAATGCTACGCGTTTTTAACAGCCAACTGCCCAACACTACAATGGCAGACAACAATGCAAACTAGCCACAGACTACACACAGCACAGCCAATGATTTTGATACAGAGCGCTACGTGGCGTTACCAGTAAGAAAACCTAAACAGTCTACTTACAACCTCTTTGAAAAAATCGTTTGGCGGTTGCCCAATTCCAGGAATAGTTGTTGCTAGAATTCGAAGAACAAACACTGAAAAATAGGATACTCAAAATAATCTCAGGAATACGTAACAATTTATATATGAGCTATAAATGTCTTTTATGGTGGTATAGCCGACTTGTAATCCGAACCTCGATAAAGTGAATTTGTCGATAAATCAAACTGGTTATCAAGTGTCTTGAAAAAACCTCGGTAAATCGAAAAATGTTTTGTGTTTTGGTATAGCCGATAAAGGGACTGACTATCTTCCAAGAACGCCCCGAAGATACTCTGTAATTCGTAGTCAGTGGCACTCTAATACTCGGTAATTTGATGTGTTTCGTAATCCAACCCTTTGCCACACTTCAATGTTTTCTCGACACTGCACAATTTACTACAGATCATAAATCAGTTGTTAAACGGGTTTCAAACGAATACAGCCTGTAGCGAAATGTTCCGGGTTTCCGTCCTCCGTGCTATCCACAATCCTGAGAGTGTAGCGGATCCGGCGAGGTGAATTCCCACGTCTTGGAGAAAGCTCATTGAGTGTAGAGTATACAGTATACCTGTTGGACGCTATGTTTTCAAGGCGGGTTCACACTAGACCACCGAAGGCCAACGAAAGCAACCAACCTCTTTGTTGGCCAAAGTTTGCTTAGGGTAGTGCCACACTAGGCGATTTTCTCCCCTCGATAATTATCGCGGCTGAAATAGTCGCCTAGGGTGCCACACTTCAAACGATTATAATCGCGGCGGATGAAATCGCGCCGGCGAAATTGGGTGCCATAATAGTGACAAAAATCGGTGGCTTCTGCAACTGTGTTGCAATCAGCCACGAGAGACACCAAGCATGATGACCTGTCGTTCAAAATTGAAATATTTAGCTGCAGTAGCATTATATGTAGTTCGACGTCGCAGAAGGCGTAACCGCCAACGAAAATGGTGGATTCATCCAGTTATTATGACTCGCCCAAGTGGAGGAAAGTTTGTGTTGTTACGAAAGAAACTTACGAGCTATGCACAGAAATTCTTTGATTATTACCGTACTCCGTAGCATCTTTCGTCTTTCTGCTCTCGAATGTAGAAACTAACTTACCAAAGAAAGAAACCACGTTACGTGACTGTGTTGATACGGAAGAAAAACTTGCCGTAACATCGAGCAACCTTTTTTAATTAAATAGAGTAAATAATTTATGGACATGAACATACACTTAACATAACGTTAACATAAACTAGGTCAGAATGAAAGAGTTTACATTACAAGTTCATGTCGGCTGCCTAAACACTTGCAATATTCTTCAAATGATAAGATCGACTCTTCATCCGCCAGCCCGTAACTGGTGAAAAATAAGAGATCGGACTCTCAGGTGTAGGGCTATGTGTACATGTCGATGTCACCATACCTGACGGCGCAGTATTTATGATGGTTAAAATGGCTCTGAGCACTACGGGACTAAACATCTGAGGTCAGCAGTCCCCTAGATTTAGAACTACTTAAACCTAACTAATCTAGGGACATCACACACAGCCATGCCCCAGGCAGGATTCGAACCTACAACCGTAGCGGCAGCGCGGTTCCGGACTGAAGCGTCTAGAACCGCTCGGCTACCGCGGTCGGCAGTATATACGAAGGAGTCAGTAGTAGTGCTGCTCTCTACAGTCCTTCGGCTGTAAGATTTTATTAATTGTCATGTTTTTATTTGAAAGTCTAATTTAATGTCGGTAGTCATTTCTTTTAAATAAGGTAAAAGAGATGTCAAAAACAACTCATCAGGATCATTTGTGGTACAGCACAAGTTGAACTATACGTCAAAACGGTTATCAGCTCTCTTTCAAATTGGTCCTGAAGTTTCTCTATTTGTTTTAGCAGTGGTAGGCTTAGCAGCAGTGTTAGGTGGCGGTGCACCGTCTCCATGGTGCTTTTCCGCTTCATCGTCCTCAAAAATAGAGCCATCATTCATATTTCCTGTGGTCCTGAAATTAAAAGAAACATTTTCGGAAAAACCCACATGCCACTTTGTGCTGTGCAGATGTGTGTGATGTGGTAAGTACATATTAAGTAGGAATTAAGTAGGTAATTAACTGTCATATCCATTGCAAATAAATTTAAATGTTACAAAACTGCAGAAGAAAGTTTTTACTTACTGCCTCAATTCCATGACTTCTTACAGGAAAGACATCTGTCTATAGTAGGCATATAGTATTTTGTAGTCGATGCGCTGCCAGTGCTTTTATTTTTTTTAATTCTTTCAGGCTGCGACTGTATGCATCACACATTTTTTTCCACCGTTTTTGTACCTATTTTCCTGTAGGAATGTTAAAAATAATTAATTTCCATCAACCTGATATTGTGTTTTATACTCCACTTATTTATAGTAGGTATCTTGGAACGGGATGCTCCATGAGGTCTATGCATTATGAGCGTTTACTAGGACGCTCAACTATTGCAAAATTTCAAATTTGTGTGAAATCTTATGGCACTTAACTACTAAGGTCATCAGTCCCTAAGATTAAACACTACTTAACCTAAATTAATCTAAGGAGAAACACACACACCCATGCCCGAGGGAGGACTCGAACCTCCGCTGGGACCAGCCGCGCAGTCCATGACTGCAGCGCCTTAAACCGCTCGGCTAATCCCGCGCGGCAACTATTGCAACTGTAATTGAAGATACATATAGAGAAATTTGCAACTGCTTACAACCAAAGTACATGCCAATGCCAATGAAAAAGGACTTACAAGAAATAGCTATGAATTTTCAGAAAAGTACAAATTTTCGTCACTGCATAGGTGCCATTGACGGTAAGCACGTGTGGTTGATGTAGTACTCGAATGGTGGAAGTAAATTTTTTTATCATTCCGTAGTGCTTATGGCAGTTGCGGATAGTGACTATTGATATAGGAGGATATGGACACGATGGTGATTCAAATATTTTAAAAGGAACTAACTACGGAAGAGCCTTTTATAATGGAAGGTTACCTTTTCCACGCGCCAAACCTTTGACAAATGAACCAAACAATGAAAATGTGTCTTTCGTAATCATAGGTGACGCAGGTTTTGCTCTTGATAAACACTTGATGCGGCCTTTTGCAAGAAAATCACTCACATTCTCGACGAGAGACTGAGAAGAGCAAGGCGTGTAGTAGGATCTTCGTTTGGCATCCTTGCCAACAAGTGGCGAATTTTCATCACAGTCACAGATGTTGATATTAACTTGGCTGAAAGATTTATAAAAACTTGTTGCACGCTGCATAACTTCATGCGGGAGCATGATGGCTATCGGTTTGAAGATACTTTAACCTGTTCTCTGGAATCTATGGAAAACGTAGGACTGTGAGGTAGCAACCGTGGTTGTGACATGAGAGATACGTTTTGCAACTGCTTCTGCTCTATGGAAGGATCAGTTCCTTGGCAAAATGCATACATTGTCGGCAAAGATAACTAGCTGTCTGCAGATTAGGATGTCATTGTTGTCGCAAGCTGTACTTAATTGTATTAGTAGTTGATACATTTCATGTTCACATTGCAAAGTAACACTATTTGGCTTATGACTTAAATACATAATGCAACGAGTACATTCACAAGAATACCATTCTTTCAAAGAACCCTTTGTAGTTTCACTTTTAGCTTTTGGAATAACTTATTCCATAAAACCAAAATTTTTCGATTTTTTCAACTGTATCCTCATAACCGTTACTTTTTTACTTTAGGTATTACTGGATTGAGATATTAGTAAGAAAAATTTGCAAAAATTCAAAATATTTTTTTCTTTTTTAATATATTGAAAATAGTCTGAAAATACCTATAAATACTTTGTATTAAATCATGCAAAGTTTCAACAGAATTCATTAAACTATACTACTGGTCATTAAAACTGTTACACCGCGAAGACGACGTGCTACAGACGCGAAATTTAACCGACAGGAAGAAGATGCTGTGATATGCAAATGATTAGCTTTTCAGAGCATTCACACAACGTTGGCGCCGGTGGCGACACCTACAACGTGCTGACATGAGGAAAGTTTATAACCGATTTCTCATACAAAAACAGCAGTTGACCGCCGTTGCCTGGTGAAACGTTGTTGTGATACCTCGTGTAAGGAGAAGTGCGTACCATCACGTTTCCGACTTTGATAAAGGTCGGATTGTAGCCTATCGCGATTGCGGTTTATCGTATCGCGACATTGCTGCTCGCGTTGGTCGAGATCCAATGACTGTTAGCAGAACATGGAACCGGTGGTTTCAGGAAGGTAATACGGAAATCCGTGCTGGATCCCAACGGCCTCGTATCACTAGCAGTCGAGATGGCAGGTATCTTATCCGCATGGCTGTATCGGATCGTGCAGCCACGTCCCGATCCATGAGTCAACAGATAGGGACGTTTGCAAGACAACAACCATCCGCACGAACAGTTCGACGACGTTTCCAGCTCGGAGACCATGGCTGCGGTTACCCTTGACGCTGCACCACAGGCAGGAGTGCCTGCGATGGTGTACTCAACGACGAACCTGGGTGCACGAATGGCAAAACGTCATTTTTTTCGTATGAATCCAGGTTCTGTTTACAGCATCATGATGGTCGCATCCGTGTTTGGCTACAGCGAGGTGAACGGACATTGGAAGCGTGTATGCGTCATCGCCATACTGGCTTATCACCCATCGTTTTGGTATGGGGTGTCATTGGTTACTCGCCTCGGTCACCTCTTGCTCGCATTGACGGCACTTTGAACAGTGGACATTTCAGATGTGTTACGACCCGTGGCTCTACCCTTCATTCGATCCCTGTGAAACCCTGCACTTCAGCAGGATAATGCACGGCCGCACGTTGGAGGTCCTGTATGGGCCTTTCTGGACACAGAAAATGTTTCACTTCTGCCCTGGCCAGCACATTTTCCAGATCTCTCACCAATTGAAAACGTCTGGTCAATGGTTGCCGAGCAACTGGCTCGTCACAATACGCCAGTCACTATTCTTGATGAACTGTGGCCGGCCACGGTGGTCTCGCGCTTCTAGGCGCGCAGACCGGAACCGTGCGACTGCTACAGTCGCAGGTTCGAATCCTGCCTCGGGCATGGCTGTGTGTGGTGTCCTTAGGTTAGTTAGGTTTAAGGAGTTCTATGTTCTGGGGGACTAATGACCACAGCAGTTGAGTCCCATAGTGCTCAGAGCCATTTGAACCATTTGAACCATGAACTGTGGTATCGTGTTGAAGCTGCATGGGCAGCTGTACCTGTACACGCCATCGAAGCTCTGTTTGACTCAATGCGCAGGCATATCAAGGCCGTTATTACGGCCAGCGGTGGTTGTTCTTGGTACTGATTTCACCCAAATTGTGTGAAAATGTAATCACATGTCAGATCTAGTATAACATATTTATCCAATGAGTACCCGTTTGTCATCTGCATTTCTTCTTGGTGTAGCAATTTTAATGGCCAGTAGTGTATTTTGGCGCAACAGGTTTCTATGCAAGTCAAACTATTAGAGAGAGAGCGGAAAAAAATTAAATTACCTTTTATTAGTTGTCTAGGTTGAAAGCTACGCCGGTTGTCACGAAACTTTGCATGAATCTATATACAAGTATGTACGCATAGCAGCTTAACTATTACGTTTTTCTGTCTTTAGCAGACGGTTTTTATAATCTTGCTATTTTATGTTGTATAGAGAGGGGATTTTCTCCATCTCAGTTATTATCAGTTCATTGCCCAAATGACTCATTGGAACGACATTTACAGAGTTTTCGGAAATTTCCATACACAGACGAAACAGAACTGAGTGCAGTATTCTCGTGGCTGCTGCGCGTCTGGCGATAAAAACAGTCTAGTGTGGCAGGCATTCCGACGATAACTGCCCATCCCACGGCGACAGCCGCCCGCTGGAACTTAACGTAGAGAAAAGTGCAGCTCAGTGTGGCACCTTCCGTTTGCAACATGGAGTTGCATTTCCAGCCCGACAAAAATCAGTGACGTTCAGCGGAGAAAATCGACTGGTGTGACATTAGCCTTAGTGTGTACAGGCGGCAGATCGGAGCCAACGAAGCTGCTGTCCTTGGTTGCGGTTGCGTGAGTTGTGATTGGGGCCCACCTACTAGTGTGGAAGTCGGATCGAATGTTCGTTGATTCAGTAGAGATTTGTGTTTCTCTTGAACAGGTGTTTATTTATTGTGTCTAAAAATATTGTAGTATTCAATTGTATACGGTGGGCAGCATTAACGCTGATAGTTTGTTTTATTCTGAAAGAAAATGTTCATGGGACCGTACAGACTGCGATTGTGAAAACAAATATAAAAGACGCTTCGAGGGAAATAAGTGAGCTCTTACAAAATCCTGCGCATGGCGTGAAAAAGAAAATGTGATGTTCACGGACATCATTTTACTGCAGGTACAGCCCTCCTAAATTAGGCGCCACCTTTGGAAATTTTAGGCCCTACATAACGCAATAACAATTCGAAATTTGTAGCTCTAATTCGCAAACATTATTAAATAGCCCATATTTCATTTCAGCTTTAAGATCAGACAGTACGTTTGTCCCAACATACCGTTCCCTACTTTATAAAATAGAGGCCATCCACTAGCGTCGCTTCTTCTTCTTTTTCTGATGATAAGGTTCTCACAGTAAAATACATACTGTAAATGAGACGACTGCCAGATTCTCTTCGTGCCTCATAATATCGGTCATGAAGCCGTTATCAAAACGCTACTTTGTAACACTAACAAAATGGGGGCAACGTCGACAAGTCATCAGAACCACCCACGATTCCACGTGGCCATTCCCTTAGTCCCAACCCTTTGTTTGGTGAGGATCACAGGCCAGATTCCGGTACATTGACGAACACCACTAGGCCGGATCCATCAGCTACCTTTCGTTTGCCTTCATTGGACTAGCTTGTACAGGCCTTCAAAAAAAAAAAAATATGTCATTCACTGTTAGCCGGGACCATGAAAGCCTCACCGGTACTGAAGCTGGCTCACTAGCTTTAATAAAAATATATAGCGTTGTTTTTAAGAAGATTTGTGAAGAAAATGCGAGCGTTGATGACGATTTTTGTCAGCATAGCAAAATGAATAAAACTTTTCTGATGTTTTCTCTGAAATCTGGAGACTTATGACAGTCGTTAAATATTTTAAAATAAATTAAAAAGAAACGCTTTCATAAATTACCACAACCAGTCACTTTTTTTTAAATAGATATATTTCAGTAAACCGTGAGCGGTTTCGAGCGGCCTACCAGTTCATCTTCGTATGGTAAGTATATACTTTCAGTGCTTTTTTGTTGTAGCTTTGTAAGGCTTGTTGTTTATCTGTCGCTAGATAGAGAACGACAGGAAATGGTTCAAATGGTTCTGAGCACCTTGGGACTTAAAATCTGAGGTTATCAGTCCCCTAGACTTAGAACTACTTAAACCTAAGTAACCTAAGGACATCACACCCATCCATACCCGAGGCAGGATTCGAACATGCGACCGTAGCAGCAGCGAGGATCCGGACTCAAGCGCCTAGAACCGCACGGCCACAAAGACCGCCAGAACGACAGCAAAGCGCTACATATGGTAAAGTTTTACCAAACATTTACTATGTAAGTTCTTCTTAATGGTGTTACATATATGCAGGATCTTCAGCCCTATGAGTTTCTCTTTGAAAATATTAAAATAAATAAAAAATAAAGGTGTTCAGAAATTACCATAACCAGTCGCCTTTTTAAATAGCTGTATTTCAGTAAACCAGCAGGTCAGCTCTAAGTAGCACCTTATACAGACTTCTACTGCAAATATTTCGTGAAACCGTACCACATGTAGCTCTTATTTGCTGTCGTTTTCTGTCTTGCCGCATATACACAATAAGCCTTACTAAGCTACAACAAAAAAGCAATGAATGTATATATGTACGATCTGAAGATGAACTGTTATGCAGCTCGAAACCGTCATGGTTTACTGAACTATATCAGTTTAAAAAGGTGACAGGTTGTGGAAATTTCTGTAAACCTTTTCATATTACCCTCGTAATGTTCCACATCCGCAATGGATAAAAGTGCTAAATTAAAAATAAAGTAAAGTTTTTTGGATCCCTTGGATTTCTAATTGTCAACAGTCCACTGTATTTGTCTTTTTAGATGACTGGCGTGAAACTGTAGAACATGTTAAGGCAGGATTCATTTCCTTCGCGCGTGTTAAATCCGTTTAACGCCATAGCTAACAGTTTATCTTGGACACAATCATTCATCTTTTTTGAAGACGGATAATGAGATGACAGCGACACAAAACTTTACGAAACCCGCTAAAACGTATACAAGTTTACGTTAATCTGTATTTCAGTTACATGGGCAGAAGCACAAATACTGAGCTGCTCCGCATAAACACGGACGCTAATGAAGACGAATAGTGCTCCCGTGGGCGCCACACGAGCAGATATCGCAGCCTTGCGGCGCCGTGGAGGGGAACAGCCCGCGCTGTGACGTCATCCGCTGCTCCGGGGTAGGCGGGCTTTCACGGCGAGAGTAATTAGGGGAGAGGCAGCATCACTTAGCGGGCAGCGCCGGAAACCACGCTAGCCGGCTGCGAGCTCACGGTGGAGCTTCTTGCTGCGCGCCGCGGGGTTTCCACCAAGTTTGTCCGCGACTCGCTGTTAATTGCGAACACATACCAACACACCCACAACGTCTCGCTGTTACTTCGTTCCTCACGTCTTGTACACTACGTCCTACAAATGAGTCGGTTAGATGCAAAACTGTCCAAGTCCACTTTTTTTAAAAAAATAATTGAGTTGGCAACTCTGGATTGTAGAGCATGACATTTTACACATGCTCGAAATGCTATTTATGCTCAAAGCTCTCGATGTCCAATGGAAAACAGCTCACTAAAAGTGTGGTTAGATTCAAAACTGTCCATGTCCGTCAGTAAGTTGGGTGCAAAACTTGCCTTGTTCCTATTAACAAATCGCATTGAAGGCTGGTGTCAAGTGACTGTGATGCAAGATGGCTACCATAAGCATGTAAACATTGTACTTGTGTGGTCTCTTACAGCTATTTATTCTGAAAGTTATACACATTCTCAGAATGCTATAAAAGTCCAAGGGGGAGCCTAATTATAATTCTAAAGTCAACCTACCAGTGTCAGTATGCAAACGTGGGAAACACTTAGGACACATAAACTCGAGCTGCATTACGAACACTGTTGTTCCTATTAATGAAAAGAAACTGGAGGATGTTTCAAAACTTCTCGAGAAACACTATGGTAAGTCCTGGAGGGAACGTGAATCCCTGTCGTGGCACATGACATTACTAGGTTCCAGCGGGTAAGGTGCATCAGTTGAATCAGAATGCCTAACAGGAGAATATGAAGACATTGTTCCAGATGTGATGTATTAAGTGGATTGCAGTTTGTAAGTTGTTACACCATGTACCTTCAGAAATATTAAAAGAAATTAAAACTGAATACACAGTTTTACGTTCACCCCATATCCTCTCCTCATGTACAAGTAGTCAGGTTCAAAACTGTCCATGTCCATTTCAGTTGCATGCAAAAGTGGCCATCTGCAAAGTCAGATGCAAGACTGTCCAAGTCCATTTTTATTTTGCTTATACCTTACATGCATTGAGTTCTTGATTTTTTTTTTCAATAGCTCAAATGGTTTTGTACTAATCCGTACTTATGTATACAACATACAGTGTAGGGCAGTGTGTATTTACCCAGTGAAAACAGTTTTTCCACTGTTTCTCACAACCGGTTATGGAGGACATGGACAGTTTTGCATCTAGGCGACTCAAATGTATACGGGCTGAAGCAGCCAAGATAGGACAAATCACCACCGATCACTTAAATTGCAATCTAGGAAGGTTAATAAATACCGAAATTTGAACTACGTTTTGGGATTTCGTATGTCAGTTGCTAATATGGAACCCTTATACAGGGTGAAAAGTATTTAAACCGACAAATTCTGGGAGGTTGTAGGAGACATCAAAACATATATTTTTCCCTAATGTCATTTTTTCCCATGGGGAGTATTTAAAGCGGTAGAGGAAGATTTCTCTGGCGACAAATTAATTAAACCAACAAACACTTTTCCATTTTTTTATGACCAAGAGACAACACATTAACACAACACAGTTTGAATTACAGTAGATTTTCAAAAATGCCTCCACTGACATGCAAACAAAGTTTACACGGCGGATCATGCTATGTCTGACACGGGCAAAAACTCCAGGAGTATCCTGAATAGTTCCTGCTGCCGCTACTATCCGGGCTACCAGATCCTCTTCTGATGCAACAGGAGTTGTGTAAACAAGGTTGCGCATCTCTCCTCACACAAAAAAGTCGAGAGGAGACACATCTGGAGATCGAGCAGGTCATGGTGCAGGACCACGTGTGCCAATCTATGTTTTTGGGAACCGTCGGACCAGGAATCGACGCACACGACGACTGAAATGTGCTGGCGCCCCGTCATGTTGGAACCACATCCGTTGTCTTGTAGGGAGCGGGACGTCTGGAAATGCTCTGGCGAGAAAATTGTAATAGCGCCTGCCATTTAATGGCCTAGGTAGCAGATACAGCCCAATTAAACAGTCCCCAACAACACTGACTCACATATTAACGAGGAACCGCACTTGTTGTTGATAAACCCGCTGTGCAGCTCGTCCGTTGT
>NW_026063136.1:0-14914 GCF_023897955.1 Schistocerca gregaria | reverse complement strand
AATGGCTGTTCTCAGCTCAGAAATGGTTTTGGGGTTATTGCTGTACACCTTGTCTTCAATCTAGCCCCACAAAAAGGAGTCTCATGTGTTCAGATCCACATAACAAGGTCATCAATCGAGGCCCATGTCAGCGGCCTCTGGATACCCAGAGCCAGAGTGCAGTGGCCAAAGCGTTCCTCCAGAACATCAAACACTTTCCTGCTTCAATGGGGGTTAGGCTCCATCTTGCATGAAACACATCTTGTTGAAATCAGGATCACTTTGAACATTGAGGATGAAATCATCTTCCAAAGCCTTCACGTACCGTTTGACTGTGTCATCAAGGAATATTGCACCGATTATTCTGAGACTGGATATTGCATACCACATAAGACCCATAATATCATTCAGAAGCTCGCTGGTACCTCCTGGGGTTGCAGCACTCAAACCCTAAGATCAACTGCTTTGGTACTATCATACTCTGTTGCTGAATACTGTTGTCCAACTTGTATGAACAGTGTTCACTGTAGCAAGATAGATGCGCAACTCAACCATACAATGCAACTTATCACAGGCTGCATATGTAGCACTCAAACTGCATAGCTACCAGTTTTAAGTAACATCCAACCTCCATCTCTATGAAGATCAGATGCTCTCCTGAAGACCGAGCGAGGTGGCGCAGTGGTTAGCGCACTGGACTCGCATTCGGGAGGACGATGGTTCAATCCCGTCTCCGGCCATCCTGATTTAGGTTTTCCGTGATTTCCCTAAATCGTTTCAGGCAAATGCCGGGATGGTTCCTTTGAAAGGGCACGGCCGATTTCCTTCCCTAACCCGAGCTTGCGCTCCGTCTCTAATGACCTCGTTGTCGACGGGACGTTAAACACTAACCACCACCACCACCTCTCCTGAAGACCTGGAGAAACATGCAGAAGAACCCCCAGCTACTTGTATGCAGTGATATATTAATAGCAGAACTTCAGCGTCTGAAGTCAAGAAAACCACCTTGGCAAACTACACATCTTGAAGCCTCCGACTTTAACATCAATGAAGTAAGGAAAAGTCAGTGGGAAGAATCGTCTGTGTTCAACAGTCATGTGGTTGAAAAGCCTTCCATGCGAGTTCCAGATTTCACACTCCTCAAATGCCAGTGGAGAACCATCAACCGCATCTGAACAGGACAAGGGAACTGTGGATATGTAAAGCACAAATGAGGCTGGGCAACATCTCCAGATTGTGACTGTGGAGCTGCCCTGCAAACAGTTAATCACATTGTTGGTGAATGTCCGAAATGAAGGACTCAACTGGATCAACAGATTGGACTTAGAAATCTAAGAACTTGTGTCATGTGTAGATAATTTAGCATAAAACTTTGAACATTTGTTTCTGTACATGTATTTTGCTTGTTATTTCTTGCACTGTGTACTCTTAAAACTATGTATTTGATCCAAGCTCTGTATCACCATACGATAAATAAATAAATAACCACACAATCACCAATTGAGGGCAAAGAGACTTTTTGATTGTGAAATATGGATTCCGAGTCCCCCAAATTGACCAATTTTGCTTATTGCCAAACCCATACAAATGTAAGTGAGCATCGTCGCTAAACCAAATCCTACTAATTGTCATCATGCCCCACAGCCAACCATGCAGTTTGAATGTTCTAACACAAACCACTCAGAAGTTATGACAATCTTATTTCATAACAGTTCAATAATTGTCACCCTGTAAATGTACGAGTGTGATATGACCCACTCAGTGGCACATTTAATAAAGAAACTGACCACTATAATTTTGAGCTATGGAAACTATATGAAAAATTTAATCATATGCATTTATGTATAAGCAAACTGAATCATGAAGAAATACCAGGTATGAACTTAAGTTAAACAAATAGGGGAAGCTTAAGTTAGTAAACAAGACGCAATGATTCTGTGACGATCTGCTTAAAAGTGAGCACCCAATAATGCTTCAATTTATTTGACAATTTTTTTTCACTGCAAAGGTATAAACAGTATTAAACTGAACACTTGTACACTAGTGCAAAATCTCTACTGAATTTGAATCCCTTGAATCAAAGTGTTGAGATTCATTCTGGGCAGTGAAGTGGAGGATGTCAATATGGACCAAACATGGACAGAAGTAGAGGAAGCAATGAAGACTATGGAAGGAGGAAAAGCACCAGTATTGAATGAACTAAGGATGGAGATGGGGAGGGCCTGATATTGTTGAAGTGCAGTGGTTCTATTGGGCGCTGAGAACAGTTTAGACAGAAAGGAGAGCACCTGAACACTGGAGAAAAGGAGTCACAGTACTGATTTATAACAAGCATTTTAGAAAACTATGAAAATTATAGGGGAATTACTGTCATATGCCCTAGTGCCTAGGTATTGGAGAAGATCCTGGAGAAAATAGAATAAAACATGACACGAGGAGAACTGAGAAAGGAAAATGGACAGTGGATCTGATTTTCAGTGTAGAGCACCTACAGAGTGAGAGACTATAGATATGTTTAGGATTTAACAATGGTATCATGGGTGCTGAGGAAGCATATGACGGTGTGGAAAGAAGAAAGTTCTGCTAAACCTTTGGAAAGGGAGAACTGGGTTGCTGACAATGAGAACAAAAGAAGTGTGTTGTGGAAATGTGGATTGTGTAGGAGTAGGAGAAGAGAAGACAGACTGGTTAGAATAGAAAAATGGGCTGAAGAGAGGGAGTGCACTATCGCTCCTGCTTTTCATCACCATTACAGTTGAGATAATGACAATAGTGGCAGGAGATGAAAATACAGAAGCACTAGTGTTTGTAGAAGAATTAATGGTGTGGGGAAATGAACAACAAGAGATACAAGAAAAGCTAAATGTGTGTGGGGAAACGGTGGAACAGTATGGATTAAAATTTAATGCAAAGAATTGTAAAGTGAAGGTGGCATGAGGTATAGAAGATGAGGAAGTAAGTACTAAAGAAAGTGCAATGTTTTAAGTACCTGAGGAGCATAATAGAAGGTAGAACAAGGTTAGTGAAAGGAAAAGGCAATCCCACGGATTCCTACAGAGTGTACGAGGCCCGGTGTGAAGTAAGGATGTACCAAACAAACGCAAGTGTTACACCAAGCATATTATGCCCCACTACTTACATATGCACCATAAAAGTGGGTATTGCAAAAAATACAGGTGAGCAGGATACGTGCATATAAAAAGAAATCTCAAAGATGCAGAATAGACCTTACTAGAATGGACTGAGTAAGGACTGAGACAGTCAGAGAAATGGCAAAAGAGAAGCCCTTGAAAAAGACCACAGAAACGATAATACTAAGGTGGTATTGACATGTTAAAAGAATGGGAGTTGGCAGAATACTGGGACCAGTTCATGAAATGTCAAGAGGAGGCAAGAGATCTAGAGGATGACCAAGAGATGGATGGACCATTGGAGTGAAGACATGTCTGTAGATGAGAGAAGGCTGGGACAGAAAGGAGAAAGAAATGTGGTGGGGCCACGGAGAGGCCAGAGTTCCAAGTAGACCCTGACAGGGGTTGCAACCTGCGCAAGATGATGATGATGATGGTTAAGTAAGGATTGACAGCAGTGAAAATGATTTTAATGAAACATGTAGCTTTGTATTTTTAACAGTTCAGGAACCTGGATGTAAAGCTGAAATTTTGAAACAAACGTTGCCTTCTCTGAAGTATTCTTTTATCTGCTTAATAGAAAGCTGGCTCAAACCAAAACACACAGAATGCTATACATCAAAGGGCTACAAATATGGAAACAGTCTCTGCAGATATCTGTTCTGTAATGCTAATGATGCTTCCAATGAAATTGACTTTAGAACACTGGAGCTTAGTTGAGAACGTGTTGAAAAATGTTTTGGCATCACAGATCCCAATGAGATTGGCTAGAAGTTACTTTAATGTGTATCTACAGAGTCCCTGATGCAGACAAAAATATACTTCCTGAAAGCTTACACAATATACTTAGCTAAGTGACAAAGTGGGAAAAAATGTTACAATGATTGAGGGAGACAAACTCAAACTCTGACGGTACATTTAACAAACCTACTGTAAATATTTTATTGACCGTGCTAACAATGATTTCCATGACACGTAATCAAAACCTTTTAGACTAAAAGCATGTCTAGACACTGTATTTGTTAACTGTACAAATACAGAACATCGGTAGGTATAATAGAAACAAACTTTTACTGTGATGATACATACAGCACAACACTTTCTGTGTGAAATGCCAACTACAGAAAGCAGTGCCTGAGTAAATGAAAGTAAAATAATTGACACTTTGTTGTTACTACAACAAAAACTATTATAATGACTGTGTGGTCACACAAAGTAACAAAATTTATTTTTTCTTGACTCTTAACAGCCTATGAACAATATTTCTGTAAACTTCTTGCCGTATTACTACAGACAGCCAATGGCCTTGCCGAACTGATAACACCGTTTCCCGTAAGATCACCGAAGTTAAGCGCTGTAAGTTTGGGCTCGCACTTGGATGGGTGACTATTTGGTCTGCCGAGCACTGTTGGCAAGCGGGGTGCACTCAGCCCTTGTTACGCAAACTGAGATGCTACTTCATTTAGAAGTAGCGGCTCCCGTCTCGTAAACTGACATACAGCAGGGAGACTGGTGTGCTGATCATACACCCTTCCATACCCACACTGACTGACGCCTGTGGCTGAGGATGACACTGCGCCCGGTCATGACCGTTGGGCCTTCTCGGCCTGTTCAGGTGTGGTTTAGTTTCTTGTTCCTGCAGACAAGGTATTTCAATGAATTTGTTGCCCTATTCCTGCACATAGGCGATCAAAAGACACCAGAACAATACGACCATAAAACTACGAAACATGGAAATAAGCTGAACTGTACGCCTTTTCAAATTGCTAAAAAGCATCCGCATACAGCAAATTTTGTGCATCTATGAAACAGCTGTTTAATCCACAGTCATAATGCAATCAGTATGTGGGGGAGCGTCCTATCGTGCATATTTTAAAACAATATTTTTCCAGTTTCGCACTATATTTGCTACTAATGTAGTTGTACTTTCCAGAACCAAATTACGAACAATATACATCAAAGGGAATATTGAAACGATATATTAACGTCATTCTTTTAACATTTAATCTTTCTTTGATGACAAATTCAAGACAAAACTCCAACCCAAGACACCGCAGTGGCATACTCATGTCATCTGACATTAATATGTTCAGTTCACAGTTGTTTACCATCTAGCCAATAGCGGTAGCTATCGAAAATGAAGAAATTCGACCACAGGTGCCCATAGACCTGGCAAATTAGGGAGCTTTTGTTTATTGGTTTCAAGCTATTTCGTCACACTACTATCTTCCCACAAATACACTGATAGATAACAACCCTAAAAAATCACCATTCTTTCAACTTTTTTCTATGATTAAAAAAAATCCACAAAGATGTATGGTATGCAGCGTATTCTATTAACTTTGGTTTGTTGTTGTTCGGCGGCGGGAAACGTCATCGTTTGTTTTCTAGTGTATGGTAGTGTTGTTATTATGCCGCGCGCAGCGAAAGTGGTATGGAACAATTATAAAATAATAATTTTTTTTCAAACATAACAGTTCTCTGAAACATATAACGTACATAAATTGTGTTGTACAAATAATACGATGATTTCACGTTGATCGTTGGACAAGTTTTTCGGTATATATTACTGTCAGAAATAGTTATCGAGTTTATTATGGAATTGTTCCATTTCACTGATAAAACTTGAATATCAGTGGCACGCTGAAAGCGACTCGTCTTTCACAATATATGTTAACAAGTTTTATGTTCCCGTCGTTGATAATGTAGAAAGTGATAAAAATCAAGAAAGAAAGAAAGAAATAAAACTGAATTTCATCATTAATTATTCACGAATGCAACTTGCACCGGAGAAGAAAAAAAAGTGATAGGTTACACCAGTTCTATTCTCACGTTTTCGCGTAATAATGACATGATACACAACTTTTTATTTGTTACTATTTGCAGCCTCCCTTTAATTATTCTCAAGTCAGCAGTTATAACACAGACGCAGAGCAGATATAGAGTTGGCTGTGAGTAGGTGTTGATTTAAATTAATGTAGAAGGTGGAAGAACAGAACTCGAACCTAGATCTCCTGCTTTCTAAACAGATGCTCTAACCACTTATCCATCTGGACAAAGTGGTCATCGCAATTGCACAGAGCACCCCTAGCACGCCTCCCATCAGGCCCAAATTCACAGCATCTCCACACACTACTAATGTAGCGCCCTTTACTCAGTGTTCGTGACATTTTGCTGATTCCCACAAGAGTTCATGCCAGGTTTGCATCCACATGGAAGAGATCACTGGGCGCTCTCTCCTTAATTGTATATATGTGGTGTCTGTTCTTTTGGACATTTCCAAACGATGTCCAAAAAAACAGACAACATTTCGATTCAGCAGGCATTACGAATTACGACATAAATGAATTACAGACATTGTTTCCAAGTGAGCATCGATTTAAATCAATGGAATAAGTTGAAAATTTGTGCCGAACCAGGATTCAAACCTAGGTGTCCTGGTCACCAGGCACATGCTCTGACCACTAAGCCATCCAGACACAGTGGTCATCGCAATTGCACAGACCACTGTAGCATGTGTCTTGTTAGACTCTAGTTCTCAACTTATCCACACATGACCAATGTAGTGCTCCTTGCCCGTTATCCCCATTACTGTAGCATTTCACCAATTCCCATAAGAGTTTGAACCTGGTGTGCATCTGCACTGAAGAGATTATTGGCCATCTCGCCTTAATTATTTACGTATGTGGTGTCTGTTCTTTATGACATGCATTTGTGATATAGTTGAGGCCTTCAGCAAGTAAACATATTTATTAATTATGTTTTATCACCTTGAAGTGATGAGGTAACTGGTTAAAGAACGTGTTTCCTGTTTGCAGTGGTTTACTTCGTGGTAGTGTGGTGTGTAGATGATTCATATTCAACTCCAACTGTTTTCTGTGCCATAACAATGAATGTATTGTGTGCATTATGTTACTCTGTTGCGTGTATATTTGTGTCAAGAAAGCATTTGGTCAAATAAATGGTACCAACATTCAATTTACTCTGTGCATATTTTTTGATTGTTTATCCCATTTTAAATCTTCCTGGTTATCATACAAATTCCAAAACAGTTATAGGTCTTAGTTTTTCAAGAGCCTTACTGAATGATCTTACAGTTACCAATTGATGCTTGTATTTATCTTTTTTAAACAAGCATTCCTATCATTGAAATGTTTCTAAAAATACAATTTCTTACATGACATGTACATTTGAAATTGCTGGGGGACCAAGGAATCAGCATAATTTGGATGACTTTAGGTCAGTATTTCAGAATTTTGCCAATATTATCTGATAAACAACACTGTGTGTTGTAGCTTTGTGGCAACCATCATTGAATTGTCTGTTTCATTTCACTAGCACATAGTTTTCAGTTGTGAGTCTTGTTACTGAACATTTCACTAACGATATTTCAATTTGTTTCACTTATGCGTAACAATTAAATTATTATTACTTTAGTTTGTCACTTTTTGCTTGCATAAGAGTGCAGTACACAGATTAATTCTGTCTACTGTATTTGGGAGATCAGAGTTCTTCTGTCCGCAGCATCATATGAGCGAACGAGGTTCACTCCTCTCTGTTCCCAGCAGCCTGTACTAAAAGTGCTAACATGCTGTGGAAACACTTTATGTATGCAGTCCATAGTAATGCCTTGTTCTCGTTAGCTAATTTTGCAAATGATTTTTTAGGTTTTCAGTTAGTCGTAAAGGAAATGTAGGCATGCTGAAGTACAGAATCTTCTTCGAGATCAAAATTTCTTGCTTTTTGTTCTGGTGGACCTCTGTGTGCTAACATAAGGTGATGTTTCTGAGTTGTTCACAAAAGTATGACAATTGACTGTATCACAAATCAGAGAATCACGCAAAAGGAAAAGAAAATGTGTAGCCTAATCTGAATGACAGGGTGTTGGGGTAAAAATTGTAGATCGAGATTAAGGCTTAACTACATTCATTCATTCATACATACATACATACACATATTGTATTTCAAAACTACTGTCATGGAGAGCTTTTGGGATGTGGAATGAGTCAAATTATACACTAATAGGCAGAAGTAAACACTGCTGCCATCTCAGCCAATGACAGCGATTCCACCCGTCAGCTTTGATCCGTGGCATAACTGTGTTGTTTCGTGGTATCATTGAGGTGCAGCGTGTTTAATGTGGATCATGTTTCTAGAGGGTGTTTTGAAGGAAACTGTGCCGTGCTCTAGTGTTGGAAGTTCATTTTTCTAATTCATTTGTGAATGTGTAATGTTAGTGCCATATTGGAGTTTTTTGGTGTAGTACACCATGATTTTGGAGGTCTGTGTTGATTTGGCAGTGAGTAATTTTAATTTCAGTAGATATTGAGTACAAATTTGTTTTCAGGTTTTTAGTTTGCCGTTTGAAATTTATTTGTTTGTTTAATTTAATTTTGTGTGTTTGTTGTTCATTTCTGTGTATGGATCTGATTGTGAAATTTAATAATCAGTCATTAGTGGCAGCTGTCATAAAGTTTTTATAGCTGTTTTGCTGATTGCCAAGTACGTTAGGTACCACCAATGTGGTGTGTTGATGAAGTTATGGGAATGGGATCAGTAATTGGGATATAGAAAACTTAAGTCCCAAATATGTCATAGCTCATGTATACTTGACACTGCGTCCGTACAGAATGAAGCATAACAGAAACTGACTAAAGTAAAGTTAAGATGGAGTCTCGACAGAGCACTACAGATGTCCAAGGGTGAGGGCGTGTGAGCATCGTTGGTGAAAATCGTACGTATGGGCAGGCACACCACAAGTACTTCCATCTCAAACGAGGTGGGTTGCGCAGGCGGAGCGCTGAGAGGCAGGTCCACTTCGTAGTCAGTCAGCCACTGTGGCCAGATGAGACTGCGGCCAGCCCGGGAGTAAGCGGGTGGGATGGTCGATGACGTGGTGGAGGCGTGTGTGGCTCTTAAGTGGATCGAGCCGTCTGTAGAAATGAAAGCATGTAGAGATGCTCAGTCACACTCGTGTTTGCAATGTTGACGTGTAAGGGACCGTCCAATGGTGGGACCTTGGTATCTGTCAAAAGAATGAGCACTCGGTCGTCAAATGCCACTATAGAAACATCGTTCACTCGGTGTGGCGACACGCTGCAGGACAAACTGATAGTAGGTGTGTGTGTCTCCAACATTAGAGGTGAGGGTGCGAAACCTGTGCGAGGTGAAACGGGGCAAGGTTGGGAAACTAGCCAACGGTGGTGAACAGTCTGTGGAACGGTGCTGAACAGTCTGCGGCGGAAGAGGTGTGTGGTGAGGTTGATGGGAGCACATCTTTGTTCTCGATCACGGATGGATCGTCTGCAGAGTCCGACTGCAGCGGTGGGAGACCATCAGGGTTGACGAAAGCCGGTTTCAGGCGATGCAGAGAAACTGTCTGTGTGCGGTCTTTAATCATGATATCAAAAGTCATGTCCTCCCGCCACAGGACCTTGTAGGGGCCAAGATAAGGAGGTTGAAGAGGCTGCCTAACTGCATCATCATGCAGCATGATGTTGGAGCAGTCGTAGAGTGCGGTGGGAACATAAGTCTTGGGCGGTGAGTGACTGACGGGTGGGTGCAAATGCGTTTGTTGAAAATGCGTTCATATGTTGGACAGAGGCCAGATCGGAAAGATCAACACTGCGGGAAACAGCACTGATCCTCAAGAAGAAATCCGCAGCAACATTATCTGCACCCTTGATGTAATGTACGTCCGTTGTTAATTGAGAAACCAGGTCAAAGTGACGCTAACATAGAGGGGGTGGTTCCGCAGATGGGTTGCAGAATGCTTCTGCCAGTGGTTTGTAATCGGTGAGGACAGCAAGGAGCTCTCTACCAAATGCAGAATAATTTCTCTGAGCCGTAGATAGTTTCTTGGAGAAGAACTAAAGGGGAGAAACAATGTTGCCCTTGCGTTGTTGCAACACTGCCCTCACTGCAATGTCGCTGGCGTCCGTAGTGATGAATAACTCGGCTGAGGGGTTGGGGTGGTCGAGTGTCACAGCATGAGCTAAAGAAGTCTTCAGAGCCTTGAAGGTCTCTAGCATCGGAGCAGTCCAAGAGACAGGTTTGATACCGGAAGTTTGTTTGCCTGATAGTGCATCCGTCAGGGGTGCCTGAACAGCAGCGGCGGAAGGCAGATAGTGATGATAGTAATGGATGGTGCCGAGGAAGCGGCGTAGATCTTTGTAAGTAGCCGGGGGCAACAGAGACGTGATAGCCTGCACACAAGATTTCGGAATGTGGTCAGCGGAGATGGTGTGACCTAGGGAGGAACCTGACGCCTGGCGCAACTGAAACTTGCTTTTGTTTTCCTCGGCACTGTTGGAGTTCAAGGTCTGGAGAACCGTAGACAGATGATTTTTATGTTCCTCTGCTGAGCTGCTGAAAATGAGAATGTCGTCCAGATAAGTAAAGCATAAGTTGAACTGTCACAAGATAGAGCCAAGGAAACATTGCCATGTTTGCACCGCATTCTTTAGGCCGAACAGCATGAAGTGCTATTGGAATAAACCGAGCATCGTAATAATAGCCGTCTTAGGAATGTCTTCTGGCGCCATAGGAATCTGGTGGTAGGCGCCTTTACAGTCAATAACACTGAAAATCGTGGCGCTGGATAACAAATGAGTGAAGTCATTGATGTTCAGCACTCGGTAATTGTCTACATCTACATCCATACTTCGCAAGCCACCTCACGGTGTGTGGCGGAGAGTAACCTTAGTACCTCTGTCGGTTCTCCCTTCTATTCCAGTCTCGTATTGTTCGTGGAAAGAAGGATTGTCGGTATGCTTCTGTGTGGGCTCTAATCTCTCTGATTTTATCCTGATGGTCTCTTCGCGAGATATACGTAGGAGGGAGCAATATACTGCTTCTCTCTTCGGTGAAGGTACGTTCTTGAAACATTAACAAGAGCCCGTACTGAGCTACTGAGCGTCTCTCCTGCAGAGTCTTCCACTGGAGTTTATCTATCATCTCCGTAACACTTTCGCAATTACTAAATGATCCTGTAACGAAGCGCACTGCTCTCCGTTGGATCTTCTCTCTCTCTTCTATCAACCCTATCTGGTACGGATCCCACACTGCTGAGCAGTATTCAAGCAGTGGGCGAACAAGCATACTGTAACCTACTTCCTTTGTTTTCGGATTGCATTTCCTTAGGATTCTTCCGCTAAACCTCAGTCTGGCATCTTCTTTACCGACGATAAACTTTATATGATCATTCCATTTTAAATCGCTCCTAATGCGTACTCCCAGATAATTTACGGAATTAACTGCTTCCAGTTGCTGACCTGCTATTTTGTAGCTGAATGATAAGGGATCTATCTTTCTATGTATTCGCAGCACATTACACTTGTCTACATTGAGATTCAATTGCCATTCCCTGCACCATGCGTCAATTTGCTGCAGATCCTCGTGCATTTCAGTACAATTTTCCATTGTTACAACCTCTCGATACTCCACAGCATCATCTGCAAAAAGCCTCAGTGAACTTCCGATGTCATCCACCAGGTCATTTATGTATATTGTGAATAGCAACGGTCCTATGACACTCCCCTGCGGCACACCTGAAATCGCTCTTACTTCGGAAGACTTCTCTCCATTGAGAATGACATGCTGCGTTCAGTTATCTAGGAACTCCTCAATCCAATCACACAATTGGACTGATAGTCCATATGCTCTTACTTTGTTCATTAAACAACGCCTTGCGGAAGTCAAGAAACACGGCATCTACCTGTGAACCCGTGTCTATGGCCCTCTGAGTCTCGTGGATGAATAGTGTGAGCTGGGTTTCACATGACCATCTCTTTCGAAACCCATGCTGATTCCTACAGAGTAGATTTCTAGTCTCCAGAAAAGTCATTATACTCGAACATAGTATGTGTTCCAAAATTCTACAACTGATCGACGTTAGAGATGTAGGCCTATAGTTCTGCACATCTATTCGACGTCCCTTCTTGAAAACGGGGATGACCTGTGCCCAATGCTTTGGAACGCTACATTCTTCTAGAGACCTATGGTACATTGCTGCAAGAAGGGGGGCAAGTTCCTTCGCGTACTCTGTGTAAAATCAAACTGGTGTCCCATCAGGTCCAGCGGCTTTTCCTCTTTTGAGCGATTTTAATTGTTTCTCTATCCCTCTGTCGTCTATTTCGATATCTACCATTTTGTCATCTGTGTGACAATCTAGAGAAGGAACTAAAGTGCAGTCTTCCTCTGTGAAACAGCTTTGGAAAAAGACATTTAGTATTTCGGCCTTTAGTCTGTCATCCTCTGTTTCAGTACCATTTTGGTCACAGAGTGTCTGGACATTTTGTTTTGATCCACCTACCGCTTTGACATAAAACCAAAATTTCTTAGGATTTTCTGCCAAGTCAGTACATAGAACTTTAACTTTCGAATTCATTAAAGGCCTCTCGCATAGCCCTCCTCACACTACATTTCGCTTCGCGTAATTTTTGTTTGTCTGCAAGGCTTTGGCTATGTTCATGTTTGCTGTGAAGTTCCCTTTGCTTCCGCAGCAGTTGTTGTACCACGGTGGCTCTTTTCCATCTCTTACGATCTTGCTTGGCACATACTCATCTAACGCATATTGTACAATTGTTTTGAACTTTGTCCACTGATCCTCAACACTATCTGTACTTGAGACAAAACTTTTGTGTTGAGCCGTCAGGTACTCTGTAATCTGCTTTTTGTCACTTTTGCTAAACAGAAAAATCTTCCTACCTTTTTTAATATTTCTATTTATGGCTGAAATCATCGATGCCGTAACCGCTTTATGAACACTGATTCCCTGTTCTGTGCTAACTGTTTCAAATAGTTCTGGTCTTTTTGTCACCAAAAGGTCTAATATGTCATCGCCACGAGTCGGTTCTCTGTTTAACTGCTCAAGGTAATTTTCAGATAAAGCACTTAAAAACATTTCACTGGATTCTTTGTCCCTGCCACCCGTTATGAACGTTTGAGTCTCCCAGTCTGTAATCAGCAAATTAAAATATCCACTGAGAACTATAACATGGTGGGGAAAACTACTCGAAATATTTGTCAAATTATCCTTCAGGTGCTCAGCCACAACAGCTGCTGAGCCAGGAGGCCTACAGAGACATCCAATTAACATTTCTGAGCCTGATTTAACCGTGACCTTCACCCAAATCATTTCACATTTTGGATCTCCGTCAATTTCCTTCGATACTATTGCACTTGTTATCGCTATAAACACCCCTCCCCCCTTCACTGTCCAGCCTGTCTCTGCGATATACATTCCAATCTGAGTTTAGGACTTCATTACTGTTTACGTCTGGTTTCAGCCAACTTTCTGTTCCTAGTACTAAATGAGTGTTGTGACCATTTATTAATGAGAGCAGTTCTGGGACTTTTCTGTAGACACTCCTGCAGTTTACGATTAGCACATTAATATTGTTATTCCCTGTTGCATTTTGCCTACTCCTACCTTGCTGCATCTCAGGAGGCGTCTTGTCGGGCCTACGGAGGGAATTCTCTAACCTAAAAATCCCCCATATGCACTCCACACGTACTCCGCTACCCTCGTAACCGCTTCCGGCATGTAGTGCACGCCTGACATATTCACGGGGACCCTACATATCTCCACCTGATAGCGGAGGTCGAGAAATTTGCACCCCAGATCTCCTCAGAATCGCCTGAGCCTCTGGTTTAAGCCCTCCACTCAGCTCCACACCAGAGGACCGCGATCAGTTCTGGGAACGATACGACAAATAGTTAGCTCTGATTCCACACCGCAAGCGAGGCTTTCTGCCTTCACCAATTCCGCCAACCGCCTTTACGAACTGAGGATGACCTCTGAACCCAGACGACAGGAGTCATTGGTGCTGACATGAGCAACAATTTGCAGTCGGGTACACCCAGTGCTCTCTATCGCCGCCGGTACGGCCTCCTCCACATCTTGGATGAGACCCCCCGGCAAGCAGACAGAGTGAACACTGGCCTTCTTCCCCGACCTTTCCGCTATTTCCCTAAGGGGCTCCATCACCCACCTAACGTTGGAGCTCCCAATAACTAATAAACCCCTCCCCCCTTGCTGAAGGAGCAGCCGCATGTCCACTCACAGGCAGAGCGCGCTATGCCACTCGGCCAGCCTCCACATTTACCCTCCGCCTCGTGTGCTGCGAATGCCGTAGAACCTGCCACTCCCCTTGGGGAGAGGGTGGACCAACCGCGCCCGGTATCTGCGAAGTTGTCTCGACAGCAGGGACAGTGGGTAAAGTGTGTAACACCTGTAACTTGTGACGCACCAGACTCCCCACTGCCGCTACACTCCGAGGCAGCAGCCTGAAGACGGCTGACCGCGGCCATCAACACGCTCAGCTGTTCGCGAAGAGTGGCCAGCTCCTCCTGCGTCCGTACACAGCAGTCACACATCCTATCCATCCTAAGGAATCAATTTACTGAAGAGAATTAATCAACTTTTAACTAGACTGCTAATTCACTAAAGGCGGCTGACCATTGACTAAACTGTGATTGCTAGCCACTTATTGTAGAAAACAAAATAGTACTACCTGTGTCTGGACTGTATTGAAAACAAACACTAGCACTACTGGCACTATGGCTGACCAAAGGGACTCTCTCTGACTATTCAAAACAAACACGAAATCTATGGAACACTATTAATAGCACTCGACAATTAAAGCTTCCTAAAAGCAAAACTACACCGAAGAAGAAGTGACAAGTAAGAAAAATACAGTAAATACTTAAATTAAGGTAGCTCACTGCACAGCAGACATGAAGCAGACAGCGGTTAGGACGACACTGACACTGACACTTGTCCATAATGGTACAAGCGTTTA
>NW_026063135.1:0-33336 GCF_023897955.1 Schistocerca gregaria | reverse complement strand
CAGTACGAAACCGTCTGAAGGTTGCTGTTGACCATTTTTTGCTTGGAAATGCTCTTGAGCTTGAAACACACACAACAAGACCGGTGTTAACTAGCGAAATGGTCAGCAGAGTGCCGACACCGCGAGTTTTGACTGGCACTTGCACATCTAAAACAACGACGGAAAGTAACTCGTTCGGCTTTTGAGTCACATAAAGTATGTGTGTTAATTTTGACGCCACTAGCTCTGCATCCTGTCATGCTATTTCTTTACCTCTCAGAAATGATTATGACATAAAAGTGAAGTACGTGACGAGTGTGACGTTAGGAAAACATTAGGCAGCATGGAGAGTTTCTGTATGGGACCACCCAACCAAACGAGTACTGTGTGACGTTCTATCCGGCAGGTATTCAACGAGGTAGCCGGCTAGCTCAGTCGGTAGAGCGTCAGACTCTTAATCCTAGGATCGTGGGTTCGAGCCACACGCTGAGCGGAACGGAATTTTGTTCCGCTGCAGATGTAAATTACCGTTTTTCAGATTAACGAGATGTAATGGAAATAGCAACTTTAAACTTTGCCTACGTCTCTGTCAGTCACAAGGAAACTGTATTTGAATGTGAAGGTGATTTTGTAGACATGTGTGGAAGACATGTTCTGAAATGCAAGTGTTGTTGTTTGGAAAGCACATCGGTTACGTGTCAGATGTGTAGCCAAGCAGTAATGGGTCGCCATAGCTGCAAATATTAGCCGGTAATATGAAGTGTTGTCAGCTGAAGTCTGATGATGCAGACGACCGTAAGGACGAAGTACCCAAAAGTACCACTAGGCCGCGCCTCTTTAGCTCAGTGGTAGAGCACTGCTCTAATAAACCAGACATCGCAAGTTCCATCCTCACAGGAGAAAGATGAATTTTGGAAATCAGTTGCGCGTCGTGGCCGTATAGCAAACAGTATCTGTGATGACGAACAATTAGCGACAGGCGTTTTTTTAAGAATTACTCTCAGATGTGATTAAGGCGAATGGCGCAGATAAAGCATTTGCCAAAGCGGTACAGCATAAAGTGGGACGAGGCAGTCTGAATTACATTTTATAGATGTATTTCTCACATATCTCAGAGCCTCTCGCGGTCGTCGTCGTCGTCGTCGTCGTCGTCGTCGCCACCGCCGCTTCTGCAGAAGTAGCAAATGGCCATCGTAGCAAATGCGGCGAGGGACGCCCTGCCTTCGATTCCGAATGCACAAAGTGTGTGGTCTTGTTTCTCAGTTTATATTTGGTCGGTCTCGTAAGAGGTTGAATGTAACGAATGGGTGGGAAAGAGCAAGGGGCAGCGGCTGTGTAGAACGAAAACACAAATCCTCAGGGGTGTGAGCGTTTCGAGATAAGTCGTATACATGACATAGCTGGTCGTCAGTGACCATGTGGCCTAATGGATAAGGCGTCGGACTTCGGATCTGATGATTACAGGTTCGAATGTTGTCACGGCCCTTTTTTTTCCAGTTCTGAAAAAGAAACATACCGTTTTAATGTAGCAATTGAGCAGTACGAAACCGTCTGGAGGTTGCTGTTGACCATTTTTTGCTTGGAAATGCTCTTGAGCTTGAAACACACACAACAAGACCGGTGTTAACTAGCGAAATGGTCAGCAGAGTGCCGACACCGCGAGTTTTGACTGGCACTTGCACATCTAAAACAACGACGGAAAGTAACTCGTTCGGCTTTTGAGTCACATAAAGTATGTGTGTTAATTTTGACGCCACTAGCTCTGCATGCTGTCATGCAATTTCTTTACCACTCAGAAATGATTATGACATAAAAGTGAAGTACGTGACGAGTGTGACATTAGGCAGCATGGAGTGATTCTGTATGGGACCACCCAACCAAACGAGTACTCTGTGACGTGCTATCCGGCAGGTATTCAACGAGGTAGCCGGCTAGCTCAGTCGGTAGAGCGTCAGACTCTTAATCCTAGGATCGTGGGTTCGAGCCACACGCTGGGCGCAACGGAATTTTGTTCCGCTGCAGATGTAAATTACCGTTTTTCTGATTGACGAGATGTAATGGAAATAGCAACTTTAAACTTTGCCTACGTATCTGTCAGTCACAAGGAAACTGTATTTGAATGTGAAGGTGATTTTGTAGACATGTGTGGAAGACATGTTCTGAAATGCAAGTGTTGTTGTTTGGAGAGCACATCGGTTACGTGTCAGATGTGTAGCCAAGCAGTAATGGGTCGCCACAGCTGCAAATATTAGCCGGTAATATGAAGTGTTGTCAGCTGAAGTCTGATGATGCAGACGACCATAAGGACGAAGTACCCAAGAGTACCACTAGGCCGCGCCTCTTTAGCTCAGTGGTAGAGCACTGCTCTAATAAACCAGACATCGGAAGTTCCATCCTCACAGGAGAAAGATGAATTTTGGAAATCAGTTGCGCGTCGTGGCCGTATAGCAAACAGTATCTGTGATGACGAACAATTAGCGACAGGCGTTTTTTTAAGAATTACTCTCAGATGTGATTAAGGCGAATGGCGCAGATAAAGCATTTGCCAAAGCGGTACAGCATAAAGTGGGACGAGGCAGTCTGAATTACATTTTATAGATGTATTTCTCACATATCTCAGAGCCTCTCGCGGTCGTCGTCGTCGTCGTCGTCGTCGTCGCCGCCGCTTCTGCAGAAGTAGCAAATGGCTGTCGTAGCAAATGCGGCGATGGACGCCCTGCCTTCGATTCCGAATGCACAAAGTGTGTGGTCTTGTTTCTCAGTCTATATTTGGTCGGTCTCGTAAGAGGTTGAATGTAACGAATGGGTGGGAAAGAGCAAGGGGCAGCGGCTGTGTAGAACGAAAACACAAATCCTCAGGGGTGTGAGCGTTTCGAGGTGAGTCGTATACATGACATATTTGGTCGTCAGTGACCATGTGGCGTAATGGATAAGGCGTCGGACTTCGGATCTGATGATTACAGGTTCGAATGTTGTCACGCTCGTTTTTTTCCAGTTCTGAAAAAGAAACATACCGTTTTAATGTAGCAATTGAGCAGTACGAAACCGTCTGAATGTTGCTGTTGACCATTTTTTGCTTGGAAATGCTCTTGAGCTTGAAACACACATTAAGACCGGTGTTAACTAGCGAAATGGTCAGCAGAGTGCCGACACCGCGAGTTTTGACTGGCACTTGCACATCTAAAACAACGACGAGAAAGTAACTCGTTCGGCTTTTGAGTCACATAAAGTATGTGTGTTAATTTGTACGCCACTAGCTCTGCATGCTGTCATGCAATTTCTTTACCTCTCAGAAATGATTATGACATAAAAGTGAAGTACGTGACGAGTGTGACGTTAGGAAAACATTAGGCAGCATGGAGAGTTTCTGTATGGGACCACCCAACCAAACGAGTACTGTGTGACGTTCTATCCGGCAGGTATTCAACGAGGTAGCCGGCTAGGTCAGTCGGTAGAGAACAGACTCTTAATCCTAGGATCGTGGGTTCGAGCCACACGCTGGGCGGAACGGAATTTTGTTCCGCTGCAGATGTAAATTACCGTTTTTCAGATTAACGAGATGTAATGGAAATAGCAACTTTAAACTTTGCCTACGTCTCTGTCAGTCACAAGGAAACTGTATTTGAATGTGAAGGTGATTTTGTAGACATGTGTGGAAGACATGTTCTGAAATGCAAGTGTTGTTGTTTGGAAAGCACATCGGTTATGTGTCAGATGTGTAGCCAAGCAGTAATGGGTCGCCATAGCTGCAAATATTAGCCGGTAATATGAAGTGTTGTCAGCTGAAGTCTGATGATGCAGACGACCGTAAGGACGAAGTACCCAAAAGTACCACTAGGCCGCGCCTCTTTAGCTCAGTGGTAGAGCACTGCTCTAATAAACCAGGCATCGGAAGTTCCATCCTCACAGGAGAAAGATGAATTTTGGAAATCAGTTGCGCGTCGTGGCCGTATAGCAAACAGTATCTGTGATGACGAACAATTAGCGACAGGCGTTTTTTTAAGAATTACTCTCAGATGTGATTAAGGCGAATGGCGCAGATAAAGCATTTGCCAAAGCGGTACAGCATAAAGTGGGACGAGGCAGTCTGAATTACATTTTATAGATGTATTTCTCACATATTTCAGAGCATCTCGCGGTCGTCGTCGTCGTCGTCGTCGTCGTCGTCGTCGTCGTCGCCGCCGCCACCGCCGCTTCTGCAGAAGTAGCAAATGGCCATCGTAGCAAATGCGGCGAGGGACGCCCTGCCTTGGATTCCGAATGCACAAAGTGTGTGGTCTTGTTTCTCAGTTTATATCTGGTCGGTCTCGTAAGAGGTTGAATGTAACGAATGGGTGCGAAAGAGCAAGGGGCAGCGGCTGTGTAGAACGAAAACACAAATCCTCAGGGGTGTGAGCGTTTCGAGATGAGTCGTATACATGACATTGCTGGTCGTCAGTGACCATGTGGCCTAATGGATAAGGCGTCGGACTTCGGATCTGATGATTACAGGTTCGAATCTTGTCACGGCCCTTTTTTTTCCAGTTCTGAAAAAGAAACATACCGTTTTAATGTAGCAATTGAGCAGTACGAAACCGTCTGAAGGTTGCTGTTGACCATTTTTTGCTTGGAAATGCTCTTGAGCTTGAAACACACACAACAAGACCGGTGTTAACTAGCGAAATGGTCAGCAGAGTGCCGACACCGCGAGTTTTGACTGGCACTTGCACATCTAAAACAACGACGGAAAGTAACTCGTTCGGCTTTTGAGTCACATAAAGTATGTGTGTTAATTTTGACGCCACTAGCTCTGCATCCTGTCATGCTATTTCTTTACCTCTCAGAAATGATTATGACATAAAAGTGAAGTACGTGACGAGTGTGACGTTAGGAAAACATTAGGCAGCATGGAGAGTTTCTGTATGGGACCACCCAACCAAACGAGTACTGTGTGACGTTCTATCCGGCAGGTATTCAACGAGGTAGCCGGCTAGCTCAGTCGGTAGAGCGTCAGACTCTTAAACCTAGGATCGTGGGTTCGAGCCACACGCTGAGCGGAACGGAATTTTGTTCCGCTGCAGATGTAAATTACCGTTTTTCAGATTAACGAGATGTAATGGAAATAGCAACTTTAAACTTTGCCTACGTCTCTGTCAGTCACAAGGAAACTGTATTTGAATGTGAAGGTGATTTTGTAGACATGTGTGGAAGACATGTTCTGAAATGCAAGTGTTGTTGTTTGGAAAGCACATCGGTTACGTGTCAGATGTGTAGCCAAGCAGTAATGGGTCGCCATAGCTGCAAATATTAGCCGGTAATATGAAGTGTTGTCAGCTGAAGTCTGATGATGCAGACGACCGTAAGGACGAAGTACCCAAAAGTACCACTAGGCCGCGCCTCTTTAGCTCAGTGGTAGAGCACTGCTCTAATAAACCAGACATCGGAAGTTCCATCCTCACAGGAGAAAGATGAATTTTGGAAATCAGTTGCGCGTCGTGGCCGTATAGCAAACAGTATCTGTGATGACGAACAATTAGCGACAGGCGTTTTTTTAAGAATTACTCTCAGATGTGATTAAGGCGAATGGCGCAGATAAAGCATTTGCCAAAGCGGTACAGCATAAAGTGGGACGAGGCAGTCTGAATTACATTTTATAGATGTATTTCTCACATATCTCAGAGCCTCTCGCGGTCGTCGTCGTCGTCGTCGTCGTCGTCGTCGCCACCGCCGCTTCTGCAGAAGTAGCAAATGGCCATCGTAGCAAATGCGGCGAGGGACGCCCTGCCTTCGATTCCGAATGCACAAAGTGTGTGGTCTTGTTTCTCAGTTTATATTTGGTCGGTCTCGTAAGAGGTTGAATGTAACGAATGGGTGGGAAAGAGCAAGGGGCAGCGGCTGTGTAGAACGAAAACACAAATCCTCAGGGGTGTGAGCGTTTCGAGATAAGTCGTATACATGACATAGCTGGTCGTCAGTGACCATGTGGCCTAATGGATAAGGCGTCGGACTTCGGATCTGATGATTACAGGTTCGAATGTTGTCACGGCCCTTTTTTTTCCAGTTCTGAAAAAGAAACATACCGTTTTAATGTAGCAATTGAGCAGTACGAAACCGTCTGAAGGTTGCTGTTGACCATTTTTTGCTTGGAAATGCTCTTGAGCTTGAAACACACACAACAAGACCGGTGTTAACTAGCGAAATGGTCAGCAGAGTGCCGACACCGCGAGTTTTGACTGGCACTTGCACATCTAAAACAACGACGGAAAGTAACTCGTTCGGCTTTTGAGTCACATAAAGTATGTGTGTTAATTTTGACGCCACTAGCTCTGCATGCTGTCATGCAATTTCTTTACCACTCAGAAATGATTATGACATAAAAGTGAAGTACGTGACGAGTGTGACATTAGGCAGCATGGAGAGATTCTGTATGGGACCACCCAACCAAACGAGTACTGTGTGACGTGCTATCCGGCAGGTATTCAACGAGGTAGCCGGCTAGCTCAGTCGGTAGAGCGTCAGACTCTTAATCCCAGGATCGTGGGTTCGAGCCACACGCTGGGCGGAACGTAATTTTGTTCCGCTGCAGATGTAAATTACCGTTTTTCTGATTAACGAGATGTAATGGAAATAGCAACTTTAAACTTTGCCTACGTCTCTGTCAGTCACAAGGAAACTGTTTTTGAATGTGAAGGTGATTTTGTAGACATGTGTGGAAGACATGTTCTGAAATGCAAGTGTTGTTGTTTGGAGAGCACATCGGTTACGTGTCAGATGTGTAGCCAAGCAGTAATGGGTCGCCATAGCTGCAAATATTAGCCGGTAATATGAAGTGTTGTCAGCTGTAGTCTGATGATGCAGACGACCGTAAGGACGAAGTACCCAAAAGTACCACTAGGCCGCGCCTCTTTAGCTCAGTGGTAGAGCACTGCTCTAATAAACCAGGCATCGGAAGTTCCATCCTCACAGGAGAAAGATGAATTTTGGAAATCAGTTGCGCGTCGTGGCCGTATAGCAAACAGTATCTGTGATGACGAACAATTAGCGACAGGCGTTTTTTAAAGAATTACTCTCAGATGTGATTAAGGCGAATGGCGCAGATAAAGCATTTGCCAAAGCGGTACAGCGTAAAGTGGGACGAGGCAGTCTGAATTACATTTTATAGATGTATTTCTCACATATCTCAGAGCCTCTCGCGGTCGTCGTCGACGTCGTCGTCGTCGCCGCCGCCGCTTCTGCAGAAGTAGCAAATGGCTATCGTAGCAAATGCGGCGAGGGACGCCCTGCCTTCGATTCCGAATGCACAAAGTGTGTGGTCTTGTTTCTCAGTCTATATTTGGTCGGTCTCGTAAGAGGTTGAATGTAACGAATGGGTGGGAAAGAGCAAGGGGCAGCGGCTGTGTAGAACCAAAACACAAATCCTCAGGGGTGTGAGCGTTTCGAGATGAGTCGTATACATGACATAGTTTGTAGTCAGTGACCATGTGGCCTTGAGGCCGCGCCTCTTTAGCTCAGTGGTAGAGTACTGCTCTAATAAACCAGGTGTCGTAAGTTCCATCATCACAGGAGAATGATGAATTTTTTTCTGGCTTTAGCCGTCGCCGCGGTCGGACGTGCTTGTTGTTTACTCCGCGTACGTTAGCGCTATCGCCGGTGTTTGGTGTTTACGTGAAGTTAGCTGTGCATTTTCGCTGTTATTTTTTGAGTGGTGTCTCTGATAAGTGTTTTTATAGTGCTTTCGTCCGTTCCACGTTTCGTGCTTCGCCGCAATTTCGGTTGTTGCCGGAATTTCGTCGGAACCGACGACCATGTCTGACACCGTCAGGAAGAATACTTTAGTCTTCTCGTTCGAGAAAGAAACACGGCCGGTCCAACCCACTGCGCTGGAAATCCACGATTGGCTGACTGAGGTAATCGGTATAAATTCTGACTCTGTTCATACCACGCAATTAGATGCTGAAAAATACTGTGTTTTTGTTAAATTTCTGAACTCAGTGACAGTCGATAAGTTGCTTGCAAAATGGGGTAATTCCGTCGAATTTGTTCATCGAGACGGTTCAAAAAGTAATGTCTCTGTACGAAAAGCTGATATCATGTACACCAATGTCAGGATTTTGAATGTTCCAATTGAAATTGATAATCAGTTGATCAAGGACGCTCTATCTAAATATGGCGAAGTTAAATCTATCTATAACGAAAGATGGTCGAAGCTATACAAGATACAGTGTTTTAATGGCATTAGATCCGTTGAAATGGAGGTGAAAGCCAACATTCCGTCCCATATATCCGTTGCAGGCCATAAAGCACATGTTGTGTATTCTGGTCAGGAGCGCACGTGCAATATTTGCAATGAGACAGGTCATTTCCGACAAGATTGTCCGCGCCGTGTTTTTGTTCTTCGGAACAATCTAACACAGCGTCAAAAACTGACCCTCAGCGATGTCTTACCAAATAGCACTTCCCTTCTTTCGGTTAACGACAGTGGTGCATGTACTTCTGCAGTGCCCGCCATAACTACTACGGAGTTCCCTCCCCTGAGCGTCATTACATCACACCCTTCTGTTCCCGATTGCGATCTCCAGAATAAGAAGCGACCGTTGGAAACGACCGATGACGGCTCGGACGGCGAGTCCGCCCGTAATTCGCCTTCCACCCGCAAGCAGAAGCAGTGTAATGCGGATGTGCTCGAGGAAACAAACAGTACATGTATTGACGTGACGACAGCCGCTGAGGCAACCCGGCCGCTGTCGGCGGCTGAACAGGTACAAACGGTCCACGGAGGGGACGCAGTAACGATTGTCGCGGAGACGGAAGAGGCGCACTCCGAAGCACAAGAGGTGACGGAGCGGAACCCAACTCAAGAACTTACAGACCCACAAACCGCCGACTCAGTCAGTGCTCTGGAGCTAGTGACGGAAGAACAAGGAAATGGCACTCGTAAAAAGGACGCTGTTGAGGCAGCTTCGGTCACAACGGTGGTAAAGATAGACAATCCGAATGACGGCGCGTTGAACCAAGATGTCCGAAGACGCCGACTCAAACCGCAACCTACTCTCAAAGCTTCCCGTAACCAAAGCAAACAACAACCAGCACAAGAGGAAGCGACGGCCAAGAACGTCTTGTATGAAATCATCACGGAAAGACCTAAGGAGGTACCTTCAAGTGACATTAGTGATGCAAAGCCCCTCGGTAAAACTAAAACCCGAGATGTTCGGAATCCTGCACCAAAATGAGGCTGTAAGATGAAAAAAAAAAAAAGGATTTTGTTGAACCAGTTTCATTTCTAGTTGTACTACTGTCTTAATCATATTTCAGAGGAACCAGATGAAGTGTTTACCGAGCTTCAAATACTGACTATTCTTTTAGATGTTTGTTTAAGCGGAGTCGTTTCTCCCTTCTAGAAGCTGCACATCTCTTTTCTTTTTTTTATTAATATTTTGTTATCTTTTTAATCACTTATTTACTTTTTATGCAAACTAAATGTCCCAGGCATATACAATTACGACTATCAATATTAACAGGATTACATCCGTGACTAAAGTTACAGCGCTCAAGGATTATTTATATGAGTCAGGGACGGACATTGCTTTCCTACAGGAAGTAGTGCTGACTAATCTTACAGTGCCTGGATATTTGGCGATTTTAAATGTCTCACTTGACACCAACGTCGGTACAGCAATTTTAGTCAGGGAGGGGATTCCTGTCTCGGATATCGAGAGGTTGGACTCCGGCAGAGCGATAGGTATAAAAGTCTTTGGTTCTACCCTTATCAATCTGTATGCCCCTTCTGGCACATCCAATAGAATGGAAAGAGCACAGTTCTATAAAGAAGAAATCATTTATTTATTACGGAAAAACCCAAAAGATCTTATAATAGGCGGTGATTTTAATTGTGTGATAAATAAGAAAGACCAGGTTCCGAATTTTAATAACTGCACTGAACTGAAGCGTTTCGTCACTGTTTTACAGCTTAAAGATGCTTGGGAAATAATGTATCCCACATTTGTGGCATTTACATTCCTAGGTCCTCACTCACGTAGCAGGATCGACAGACTCTACATATCGCAAAGTCTAGTTAGCTCCTTCATTAAAGCAGAGACGATTCCAGTTTACTTTTCTGATCATAGCTCCGTGCTAGCTTCCATCAACCTTACTGCGCAACCCACTCGCCGTTTTAGAAGTTCATGGCACCTTAATACGTCACTGATGCAGGACGACGGATTAGAAGAAAGTTTGACAGAAGCGTGGGCATTGTGCCTCCGCTCTGCAGATAGACACGTCTCAGTACTAGACTGGTGGTGCAACAGGGCAAAGCCTAAACTGAGAAAAGTTCTCATCCAGTATAGTGTACAACGATCGAAAGACTTGAAAAATTCCATAGAATTTTATTATACCATGCTGCGAAATTTATATGAGCAGGCAAACACTTCCAACGTCCGTCTGGCAGATATCAAGCAAACTAAGGCCAAATTGCTCAGTCTTAAAAGACAGCAGATGGAGGGTCTGAAATTAAAATCCAAGGCTAAGACAGTCGTGGAGGATGAACATGCTTCCTTGTACCATCTACTGAAGCACGAAAGAAACAGGAGACGCACCTTCATTGATGGACTTCAGTCTGAAACTGGCGAGACACTCACGACTCAGAGAGACATCGTCAATGCAGTGCACAAATATTACGAAGACCTATACACTGCCAACCCGGTATGTGAAGAGTCCTTCGATGAGTTCCTTAGTTACATAGCTCCACAGGTCTCGGACGAGGAAAACGAAGACCTTCTCGTTGAGTGTACTAACGAAGATATCCACAGAATCATCTGCAAATCTCCTCTGAGGAAATCGCCGGGACCGGATGGTTTGCCTGTTGAATTTTATAAACGATACTGGCCACTGATTGGTGACATGTTTACCCGAATGACGAACGAGGTGCTTCAGGGAAAGCATTTACCTGCTGTTTTTAAAGAGAGCACAATAGTACTAATCCCAAAAAATGCTGCAAAAAGAAACCTCAACAACTTTCGTCCTATCTCCCTGTTAAACTCCGATTATAAAATCATCGGCAGAATTTTAAACAACAGACTCTCACAGTTGGCCAAAAAGATAGTAAGTCCATACCAGTCCTGTGTGCCTACCAAGAGCATTTTCAAAAGCATAGCTGAATATAGAGATATAATTGCAATCACTGCTGTGACCACCATAAAATGTGCTATCATGTTTATTGACTTCCAGAAAGCATTTGATCGTGTGGATCATAGATTCCTTAGTGCCACACTGAACAAAATAGGTTTTAATGAGCGAGTCGTAAGTGTGATCAGAAATGTTGCAACAGGCATCAGCGCTTGTATATCAGTTAACTGCCAGAGGACAAAGCAGATTCAGATCAGGCGCGGCGTTCCTCAAGGAAGCCCCCTCTCCATGTTCCTATTCGTGCTTTCATTAGAACCTTTCCTCCGCAGTGTTCATGCCACTCTAACTGGCATCACATTATCTGGTCACCGAACAGTCATAAACGCCTATGCCGATGATGTCGGAGTCGTCCTGCGAAATCACGACGACATTTTGAAATTGGAAACGCTAATTAAAAAGTACTGTAGAGTCTCCGGAGCAGGTGTCAACGCAAACAAAAGCAAACTCCTAAACCTGCGGGGTTTTCAACATACCACCTTAGCCTGGGCCACAATGGTCACCCAATGCAAAGCACTAGGAATAACACTGACACCTTGTCCGTTAAAAATGGCAGCTATCAATTGGAGAAATACGTCGGGACAACTTCTTGGAACAACAAGAGAAAACCTCCACCGTAACATGAACCAAGTTCAGAGGGTGATTTTCATTAACCACTGCATTCTCTCCAGGAGTTACTTTATAGCACAGATCTTCCCACTACCGAAAATGATTGGAAAAAAGATAATGTCTACCATTGCCAGCTATCTTTGGAGAGGGGATATATTCAGAGTCGACGCAAAAACTGCGACCTTAGATCCCAGGAATGGAGGTTTGGGGTTAGTTGACATCAGAAATAAGGCGTCTGCGCTTTTTATAAAAAGGACCGCCACTATCCTTAGCGACCACGCTGATAGCATTACAACTAAATTATTTGAAGTTGTCAGGCCTGCCAGTTTACAGGCGCCGGTGAATGTGCAAAAAATAAATAACCGGCTCCAGTACGTTCGTGTATATTTTGTGGAATTCAGCTATCTCGGCGGTGTCATCATCAACTCACGACGGATCACGGCCCGCGATATTCTGTGCCATCGAAAGAAAATGGAGGGGAGAAACAAATTGGAAAGTAAATACCCACACACTGATTGGGACGCCATATGGAAAAATATTAATATGCGTGGTCTACCATCGGACGTCAAGTCAGCGTGGTATAAAACAGTGAATGAGACCGTAAGCACCAATGAAAGGTTACATGCAATCGGCGTTAGCGACACGAACCTATGTCTCAAATGTAAATTGATCGACACGTTAGTGCACAGATTCACGTGCGGTGGCAATCTACAACTCTGTAATTGGATTAGGGAACAACTGGCTTTTCTTACGAGATCTTCGGTGGAAAATTTTCCCCCTGTTACATTCCTCAGGCCTCAGACTTGCTATTTTCCAGCAGCAAAAAACAACTCGGTCCATTGGTTAATGGGACACTATGTGAATTACGTAATTAATCACCTGGGAAATGACAATTCCACTGATTTTTACATGTACTTGAAGTGTGCTTTTTATAACACCCTGAAATATAAAGACCACAAGAAAAACTACGGCAATATGCTGAAAATTGTATTCGAGCGACTGGGCATTGGTTGACAAGCCAACGAGATAAACAAAAATCGTTTATTTAAGCGAAACGACGCTTAAACAAAAACAATTGGGGAGAAGCACAATTTTACAGTTTCATATTACAATCACTTATCCTCTGCTGGCAAAGAAGGCTATTTTGTTTATTGCACAGAAGAAGCCGAAGCCGAAAGCCAGTATCGCAGGGTTAAAGATAAATTGTTTTCTTATACATTCATTTTATGACTGAGAAGGAAGTCTCATTTGTTTCCATGGAAGGGAACATACTTTTTTATTATTATTATTAATCTCAAGAAGGAAAGGAGGCTATGGAATTAGTGCCTTAACATAGAATTCCTTCTTCACATTCCATGAAGATTTTTCTTTTACAATAAAAAAATAACAAACAAACAAAAATAATAATAATAACAATAAAAAAACTAAACAGAAATTAAAAAAAAATAATATACAGGTTCAGGGTCCACTACTTCCTACAACTTTATTATATATTACAAAGAAGTATGCTAGGTTGCCGAGAAGCAGTGGATGAGAAAAAAAAAAAAAAAAAAAAAAAAAAAGCACTAAAGCTATAACCTTCAATCTATATTGCCTCGGCATGACATAAATTTTTTGTTTCAAATGAAGCATCTTTTGGTTCAGGATTTCGAAGGCAAAACAGCATATATCTACGCATCCACAAGATGTAAAATTTCTTATTGAAAACTATGATAAAGACACGCCTCAGCAACAGGACTGGGTGGAGACATCGCGGCCAGGCCTCGAGATTTTGACCCCTGCCCGCTTTGCCTCCGCCTGCCTCATGCTGCCAAGTTCCTTACACAAAAAAAAAAAAAAAAAAAAAAAAAAAAAAAAAAAAAAAATGGTAGCGTCTTTGCATTTAAAAAAAAAATGGTGTAACGGTTAAAAAAAAATGGATAAGAAAAAAAAAAAAATGGATAAGGCGTCGGACTTCGGATCTGAAGATTACAGGTTCGAATGCTGTCACGCTTGTGTTTTTCCAGTTCTGAAAAAGAAACATAACGTTTTAATGAAAAAAAAAAAAAAAAAAAAAAAAAAAAAAACGGATAAGGCGTCGGACTTCGGATCTGATGATTACAGGTTCGAATGTTATCACGCTCGTTTTTTTCCAGTTCTGAAAAAGAAACATACCGTTTTAATGTAGCAATTGAGCAGTACGAAACCGTCTGAATGTTGCTGTTGACCATTTTTTGCTTGGAAATGCTCTTGAGCTTGAAACACACAACAAGACCGGTGTTAACTAGCGAAATGGTCAGCAGAGTGCCGACACCGCGAGTTTTGACTGGCACTTGCACATCTAAAACAACGACAAGAAAGTAACTCGTTCGGCTTTTGAGTCACATAAAGTATATGTGTTAATTTGTACGCCACTAGCTCTGCATGCTGTCATGCAATTTCTTTACCTCTCAGAAATGATTATGACATAAAAGTGAAGTACGTGACGAGTGTGACGTTAGGAAAACATTAGGCAGCATGGAGTGATTCTGTATGGGACCACCCAACCAAACGAGTACTCTGTGACGTGCTATCCGGCAGGTATTCAACGAGGTAGCCGGCTAGCTCAGTCGGTAGAGCGTCAGACTCTTAATCCTAGGATCGTGGGTTCGAGCCACACGCTGGGCGCAACGGAATTTTGTTCCGCTGCAGATGTAAATTACCGTTTTTCTGATTGACGAGATGTAATGGAAATAGCAACTTTAAACTTTGCCTACGTATCTGTCAGTCACAAGGAAACTGTATTTGAATGTGAAGGTGATTTTGTAGACATGTGTGGAAGACATGTTCTGAAATGCAAGTGTTGTTGTTTGGAGAGCACATCGGTTACGTGTCAGATGTGTAGCCAAGCAGTAATGGGTCGCCACAGCTGCAAATATTAGCCGGTAATATGAAGTGTTGTCAGCTGAAGTCTGATGATGCAGACGACCATAAGGACGAAGTACCCAAGAGTACCACTAGGCCGCGCCTCTTTAGCTCAGTGGTAGAGCACTGCTCTAATAAACCAGACATCGGAAGTTCCATCCTCACAGGAGAAAGATGAATTTTGGAAATCAGTTGCGCGTCGTGGCCGTATAGCAAACAGTATCTGTGATGACGAACAATTAGCGACAGGCGTTTTTTTAAGAATTACTCTCAGATGTGATTAAGGCGAATGGCGCAGATAAAGCATTTGCCAAAGCGGTACAGCATAAAGTGGGACGAGGCAGTCTGAATTACATTTTATAGATGTATTTCTCACATATCTCAGAGCCTCTCGCGGTCGTCGCCGTCGTCGTCGTCGCCGCCGCCGCCGCTTCTGCAGAAGCAGCAAATGGCCATCGTAGCAAATGCGGCGAGGGACACCCTGCCTTGGATTCCGAATGCACAAAGTATGTGGTCTTGTTTCTCAGTTTATATTTGTTCGGTCTCGTAAGAGGTTGAATGTAACGAATGGGTGGGAAAGAGCAAGGGGCAGCGGCTGTGTAGAACGAAAACACAAATCCTCAGGGGTGTGAGCGTTTCGAGATGAGTCGTATACATGACATAGTTTGTAGTCAGTGACCATGTGGCCTAACGGATAAGGCGTCGGACTTCGGATCTGATGATTACAGGTTCGAATGTTGTCACGCTCGTTTTTTTCCAGTTCTGAAAAAGAAACATACCGTTTTAATGTAGCAATTGAGCAGTACGAAACCGTCTGAATGTTGCTGTTGACCATTTTTTGCTTGGAAATGCTCTTGAGCTTGAAACACACAACAAGACCGGTGTTAACTAGCGAAATGGTCAGCAGAGTGCCGACACCGCGAGTTTTGACTGGCACTTGCACATCTAAAACAACGACAAGAAAGTAACTCGTTCGGCTTTTGAGTCACATAAAGTATATGTGTTAATTTGTACGCCACTAGCTCTGCATGCTGTCATGCAATTTCTTTACCTCTCAGAAATGATTATGACATAAAAGTGAAGTACGTGACGAGTGTGACGTTAGGAAAACATTAGGCAGCATGGAGTGATTCTGTATGGGACCACCCAACCAAACGAGTACTCTGTGACGTGCTATCCGGCAGGTATTCAACGAGGTAGCAGGCTAGCTCAGTCGGTAGAGCGTCAGACTCTTAATCCTAGGATCGTGGGTTCGAGCCACACGCTGGGCGCAACGGAATTTTGTTCCGCTGCAGATGTAAATTACCGTTTTTCTGATTGACGAGATGTAATGGAAATAGCAACTTTAAACTTTGCCTACGTATCTGTCAGTCACAAGGAAACTGTATTTGAATGTGAAGGTGATTTTGTAGACATGTGTGGAAGACATGTTCTGAAATGCAAGTGTTGTTGTTTGGAGAGCACATCGGTTACGTGTCAGATGTGTAGCCAAGCAGTAATGGGTCGCCATAGCTGCAAATATTAGCCGGTAATATGAAGTGTTGTCAGCTGAAGTCTGATGATGCAGACGACCGTAAGGACGAAGTACCCAAAAGTACCACTAGGCCGCGCCTCTTTAGCTCAGTGGTAGAGCACTGCTCTAATAAACCAGACATCGGAAGTTCCATCCTCACAGGAGAAAGATGAATTTTGGAAATCAGTTGCGCGTCGTGGCCGTAAAGCAAACAGTATCTGTGATGACGAACAATTAGCGACAGGCGTTTTTTTAAGAATTACTCTCAGATGTGATTAAGGCGAATGGCGCAGATAAAGCATTTGCCAAAGCGGTACAGCATAAAGTGGGACGAGGCAGTCTGAATTACATTTTATAGATGTATTTCTCACATATCTCAGAGCCTCTCGCGGTCGTCGTCGTCGTCGTCGTCGTCGTCGTCGTCGTCGTCGTCGCCACCGCCGCTTCTGCAGAAGTAGCAAATGGCCATCGTAGCAAATGCGGCGAGGGACGCCCTGCCTTCGATTCCGAATGCACAAAGTGTGTGGTCTTGTTTCTCAGTTTATATTTGGTCGGTCTCGTAAGAGGTTGAATGTAACGAATGGGTGGGAAAGAGCAAGGGGCAGCGGCTGTGTAGAACGAAAACACAAATCCTCAGGGGTGTGAGCGTTTCGAGATGAGTCGTATACATGACATAGGTGGTCGTCAGTGACCATGTGGCCTAATGGATAAGGCGTCGGACTTCGGAACTGATGATTACAGGTTTGAATGTTGTCACGGCCCTTTTTTTTCCAGTTCTGAAAAAGAAACATACCGTTTTAATGTAGCAATTGAGCAGTACGAAACCGTCTGAAGGTTGCTGTTGACCATTTTTTGCTTGGAAATGCTCTTGAGCTTGAAACACACACAACAAGACCGGTGTTAACTAGCGAAATGGTCAGCAGAGTGCCGACACCGCGAGTTTTGACTGGCACTTGCACATCTAAAACAACGACGGAAAGTAACTCGTTCGGCTTTTGAGTCACATAAAGTATGTGTGTTAATTTTGACGCCACTAGCTCTGCATGCTGTCATGCAATTTCTTTACCACTCAGAAATGATTATGACATAAAAGTGAAGTACGTGACGAGTGTGACGTTAGGAAAACATTAGGCAGCATGGAGAGATTCTGTATGGGACCACCCAACCAAACGAGTACTGTGTGACGTGCTATCCGGAAGGTATTCAACGAGGTAGCCGGCTAGCTCAGTCGGTAGAGCGTCAGACTCTTAATCCTAGGATCGTGGGTTCGAGCCACACGCTGGGCGGAACCTAATTTTGTTCCGCTGCAGATGTAAATTACCGTTTTTCTGATTAACGAGATGTAATGGAAATAGCAACTTTAAACTTTGCCTACGTCTCTGTCAGTCACAAGGAAACTGTATTTGAATGTGAAGGTGATTTTGTAGACATGTGTGGAAGACATGTTCTGAAATGCAAGTTTTGTTGTTTGGAGAGCACATCGGTTACGTGTCAGATGTGTAGCCAAGCAGTAAAGGGTCGCCATAGCTGCAAATATTAGCCGGTAATATGAAGTGTTGTCAGCTGTAGTCTGATGATGCAGACGACCGTAAGGACGAAGTACCCAAAAGTACCACTAGGCCGCGCCTCTTTAGCTCAGTGGTAGAGCACTGCTCTAATAAACCAGGCATCGGAAGTTCCATCCTCACAGGAGAAAGATGAATTTTGGAAATCAGTTGCGCGTCGTGGCCGTATAGCAAACAATATCTGTGATGACTAACAATTAGCGACAGGCGTTTTTTTAAGAATTACTCTCAGATGTGATTAAGGCGAATGGCGCAGATAAAGCATTTGCCAAAGCGGTACAGCATAAAGTGGGACGAGGCAGTCTGAATTACATTTTATTGATGTATTTCTCACATATCTCAGAGCCTCTCGCGGTCGTCGTCGTCGCCACCGCCGCTTCTGCAGAAGTAGCAAATGGCCATCGTAGCAAATGCGGCGAGGGACGCCCTGCCTTGGATTCCGAATGCACAAAGTGTGTGGTCTTGTTTCTCAGTTTATATTTGGTCGGTCTCGTAAGAGGTTGAATGTAACGAATGGGTGGGAAAGAGCAAGGGGCAGCGGCTGTGTAGAACGAAAACACAAATCCTCAGGGGTGTGAGCGTTTCGAGATAAGTCGTATACATGACATAGCTGGTCGTCAGTGACCATGTGGCCTAATGGATAAGGCGTCGGACTTCGGATCTGATGATTACAGGTTCGAATGTTGTCACGGCCCTTTTTTTTCCAGTTCTGAAAAAGAAACATACCGTTTTAATGTAGCAATTGAGCAGTACGAAACCGTCTGAAGGTTGCTGTTGACCATTTTTTGCTTGGAAATGCTCTTGAGCTTGAAACACACACAACAAGACCGGTGTTAACTAGCGAAATGGTCAGCAGAGTGCCGACACCGCGAGTTTTGACTGGCACTTGCACATCTAAAACAACGACGGAAAGTAACTCGTTCGGCTTTTGAGTCACATAAAGTATGTGTGTTAATTTTGACGCCACTAGCTCTGCATGCTGTCATGCAATTTCTTTACCACTCAGAAATGATTATGACATAAAAGTGAAGTACGTGACGAGTGTGACATTAGGCAGCATGGAGAGATTCTGTATGGGACCACCCAACCAAACGAGTACTGTGTGACGTGCTATCCTGCAGGTATTCAACGAGGTAGCCGGCTAGCTCAGTCGGTAGAGCGTCAGACTCTTAATCCTAGGATCGTGGGTTCGAGCCACACGCTGGGCGGAACGTAATTTTGTTCCGCTGCAGATGTAAATTACCGTTTTTCTGATTAACGAGATGTAATGGAAATAGCAACTTTAAACTTTGCCTACGTCTCTGTCAGTCACAAGGAAACTGTTTTTGAATGTGAAGGTGATTTTGTAGACATGTGTGGAAGACATGTTCTGAAATGCAAGTGTTGTTGTTTGGAGAGCACATCGTTTACGTGTCAGATGTGTAGCCAAGCAGTAATGGGTCGCCATAGCTGCAAATATTAGCCGGTAATATGAAGTGTTGTCAGCTGTAGTCTGATGATGCAGACGACCGTAAGGACGAAGTACCCAAAAGTACCACTAGGCCGCGCCTCTTTAGCTCAGTGGTAGAGCACTGCTCTAATAAACCAGGCATCGGAAGTTCCATCCTCACAGGAGAAAGATGAATTTTGGAAATCAGTTGCGCGTCGTGGCCGTATAGCAAACAGTATCTGTGATGACGAACAATTAGCGACAGGCGTTTTTTAAAGAATTACTCTCAGATGTGATTAAGGCGAATGGCGCAGATAAAGCATTTGCCAAAGCGGTACAGCGTAAAGTGGGACGAGGCAGTCTGAATTACATTTTATAGATGTATTTCTCACATATCTCAGAGCCTCTCGCGGTCGTCGTCGACGTCGTCGTCGTCGCCGCCGCCGCTTCTGCAGAAGTAGCAAATGGCTATCGTAGCAAATGCGGCGAGGGACGCCCTGCCTTCGATTCCGAATGCACAAAGTGTGTGGTCTTGTTTCTCAGTCTATATTTGGTCGGTCTCGTAAGAGGTTGAATGTAACGAATGGGTGGGAAAGAGCAAGGGGCAGCGGCTGTGTAGAACCAAAACACAAATCCTCAGGGGTGTGAGCGTTTCGAGATGAGTCGTATACATGACATAGTTTGTAGTCAGTGACCATGTGGCCCAACGGATAAGGCGTCGGACTTCGGATCTGATGATTACAGGTTCGAATGTTGTCACGCTCGTTTTTTTCCAGTTCTGAAAAAGAAACATACCGTTTTAATGTAGCAATTGAGCAGTACGAAACCGTCTGAATGTTGCTGTTGACCATTTTTTGCTTGGAAATGCTCTTGAGCTTGAAACACACAACAAGACCGGTGTTAACTAGCGAAATGGTCAGCAGAGTGCCGACACCGCGAGTTTTGACTGGCACTTGCACATCTAAAACAACGACAAGAAAGTAACTCGTTCGGCTTTTGAGTCACATAAAGTATATGTGTTAATTTGTACGCCACTAGCTCTGCATGCTGTCATGCAATTTCTTTACCTCTCAGAAATGATTATGACATAAAAGTGAAGTACGTGACGAGTGTGACGTTAGGAAAACATTAGGCAGCATGGAGTGATTCTGTATGGGACCACCCAACCAAACGAGTACTCTGTGACGTGCTATCCGGCAGGTATTCAACGAGGTAGCCGGCTAGCTCAGTCGGTAGAGCGTCAGACTCTTAATCCTAGGATCGTGGGTTCGAGCCACACGCTGGGCGCAACGGAATTTTGTTCCGCTGCAGATGTAAATTACCGTTTTTCAGATTAACGAGATGTAATGGAAATAGCAACTTTAAACTTTGCCTACGTCTCTGTCAGTCACAAGGAAACTGTATTTGAATGTGAAGGTGATTTTGTAGACATGTGTGGAAGACATGTTCTGAAATGCAAGTGTTGTTGTTTGGAGAGCACATCGGTTACGTGTCAGATGTGTAGCCAAGCAGTAATGGGTCGCCACAGCTGCAAATATTAGCCGGTAATATGAAGTGTTGTCAGCTGAAGTCTGATGATGCAGACGACCGTAGGGACGAAGTACCCAAAAGTACCACTAGGCCGCGCCTCTTTAGCTCAGTGGTAGAGCACTGCTCTAATAAACCAGGCATCGGAAGTTCCATCCTCACAGGAGAAAGATGAATTTTGGAAATCAGTTGCGCGTCGTGGCCGTATAGCAAACAGTATCTGTGATGACGAACAATTAGCGACAGGCGTTTTTTTAAGAAATACTCTCAGATGTGATTAAGGCGAATGGCGCAGATAAAGCATTTGCCAAAGCGGTACAGCATAAAGTGGGACGAGGCAGTCTGAATTACATTTTATAGATATATTTCTCACATATCTCAGAGCCTCTCGCGGTCGTCGTCGACGTCGTCGTCGTCGCCGCCGCCGCTTCTGCAGAAGTAGCAAATGGCTATCGTAGCAAATGCGGCGAGGGACGCCCTGCCTTCGATTCCGAATGCACAAAGTGTGTGGTCTTGTTTCTCAGTCTATATTTGGTCGGTCTCGTAAGAGGTTGAATGTAACGAATGGGTGGGAAAGAGCAAGGGGCAGCGGCTGTGTAGAACGAAAACACAAATCCTCAGGGGTGTGAGCGTTTCGAGATGAGTCGTATACATGACATAGTTTGTAGTCAGTGACCATGTGGCCCAACGGATAAGGCGTCGGACTTCGGATCTGATGATTACAGGTTCGAATGTTGTCACGCTCGTTTTTTTCCAGTTCTGAAAAAGAAACATACCGTTTTAATGTAGCAATTGAGCAGTACGAAACCGTCTGAATGTTGCTGTTGACCATTTTTTGCTTGGAAATGCTCTTGAGCTTGAAACACACAACAAGACCGGTGTTAACTAGCGAAATGGTCAGCAGAGTGCCGACACCGCGAGTTTTGACTGGCACTTGCACATCTAAAACAACGACAAGAAAGTAACTCGTTCGGCTTTTGAGTCACATAAAGTATATGTGTTAATTTGTACGCCACTAGCTCTGCATGCTGTCATGCAATTTCTTTACCTCTCAGAAATGATTATGACATAAAAGTGAAGTACGTGACGAGTGTGACGTTAGGAAAACATTAGGCAGCATGGAGTGATTCTGTATGGGACCACCCAACCAAACGAGTACTCTGTGACGTGCTATCCGGCAGGTATTCAACGAGGTAGCCGGCTAGCTCAGTCGGTAGAGCGTCAGACTCTTAATCCTAGGATCGTGGGTTCGAGCCACACGCTGGGCGCAACGGAATTTTGTTCCGCTGCAGATGTAAATTACCGTTTTTCAGATTAACGAGATGTAATGGAAATAGCAACTTTAAACTTTGCCTACGTCTCTGTCAGTCACAAGGAAACTGTATTTGAATGTGAAGGTGATTTTGTAGACATGTGTGGAAGACATGTTCTGAAATGCAAGTGTTGTTGTTTGGAGAGCACATCGGTTACGTGTCAGATGTGTAGCCAAGCAGTAATGGGTCGCCACAGCTGCAAATATTAGCCGGTAATATGAAGTGTTGTCAGCTGAAGTCTGATGATGCAGACGACCGTAGGGACGAAGTACCCAAAAGTACCACTAGGCCGCGCCTCTTTAGCTCAGTGGTAGAGCACTGCTCTAATAAACCAGGCATCGGAAGTTCCATCCTCACAGGAGAAAGATGAATTTTGGAAATCAGTTGCGCGTCGTGGCCGTATAGCAAACAGTATCTGTGATGACGAACAATTAGCGACAGGCGTTTTTTTAAGAAATACTCTCAGATGTGATTAAGGCGAATGGCGCAGATAAAGCATTTGCCAAAGCGGTACAGCATAAAGTGGGACGAGGCAGTCTGAATTACATTTTATAGATATATTTCTCACATATCTCAGAGCCTCTCGCGGTCGTCGTCGACGTCGTCGTCGTCGCCGCCGCCGCTTCTGCAGAAGTAGCAAATGGCTATCGTAGCAAATGCGGCGAGGGACGCCCTGCCTTCGATTCCGAATGCACAAAGTGTGTGGTCTTGTTTCTCAGTCTATATTTGGTCGGTCTCGTAAGAGGTTGAATGTAACGAATGGGTGGGAAAGAGCAAGGGGCAGCGGCTGTGTAGAACCAAAACACAAATCCTCAGGGGTGTGAGCGTTTCGAGATGAGTCGTATACATGACATAGTTTGTAGTCAGTGACCATGTGGCCTAACGGATAAGGCGTCGGACTTCGGATCTGATGATTACAGGTTCGAATGTTGTCACGCTCGTTTTTTTCCAGTTCTGAAAAAGAAACATACCGTTTTAATGTAGCAATTGAGCAGTACGAAACCGTCTGAATGTTGCTGTTGACCATTTTTTGCTTGGAAATGCTCTTGAGCTTGAAACACACAACAAGACCGGTGTTAACTAGCGAAATGGTCAGCAGAGTGCCGACACCGCGAGTTTTGACTGGCACTTGCACATCTAAAACAACGACAAGAAAGTAACTCGTTCGGCTTTTGAGTCACATAAAGTATATGTGTTAATTTGTACGCCACTAGCTCTGCATGCTGTCATGCAATTTCTTTACCTCTCAGAAATGATTATGACATAAAAGTGAAGTACGTGACGAGTGTGACGTTAGGAAAACATTAGGCAGCATGGAGTCATTCTGTATGGGACCACCCAACCAAACGAGTACTCTGTGACGTGCTATCCGGCAGGTATTCAACGAGGTAGCCGGCTAGCTCAGTCGGTAGAGCGTCAGACTCTTAATCCTAGGATCGTGGGTTCGAGCCACACGCTGGGCGCAACGGAATTTTGTTCCGCTGCAGATGTAAATTACCGTTTTTCTGATTGACGAGATGTAATGGAAATAGCAACTTTAAACTTTGCCTACGTATCTGTCAGTCACAAGAAAACTGTATTTGAATGTGAAGGTGATTTTGTAGACATGTGTGGAAGACATGTTCTGAAATGCAAGTGTTGTTGTTTGGAGAGCACATCGGTTACGTGTCAGATGTGTAGCCAAGCAGTAATGGGTCGCCACAGCTGCAAATATTAGCCGGTAATATGAAGTGTTGTCAGCTGAAGTCTGATGATGCAGACGACCATAAGGACGAAGTACCTAAGAGTACCACTAGGCCGCGCCTCTTTAGCTCAGTGGTAGAGCACTGCTCTAATAAACCAGACATCGGAAGTTCCATCCTCACAGGAGAAAGATGAATTTTGGAAATCAGTTGCGCGTCGTGGCCGTATAGCAAACAGTATCTGTGATGACGAACAATTAGCGACAGGCGTTTTTTTAAGAATTACTCTCAGATGTGATTAAGGCGAATGGCGCAGATAAAGCATTTGCCAAAGCGGTACAGCATAAAGTGGGACGAGGCAGTCTGAATTACATTTTATAGATGTATTTCTCACATATCTCAGAGCCTCTCGCGGTCGTCGCCGTCGTCGTCGTCGTCGTCGTCGTCGTCGCCGCCGCCGCCGCTTCTGCAGAAGCAGCAAATGGCCATCGTAGCAAATGCGGCGAGGGACACCCTGCCTTGGATTCCGAATGCACAAAGTATGTGGTCTTGTTTCTCAGTTTATATTTGTTCGGTCTCGTAAGAGGTTGAATGTAACGAATGGGTGGGAAAGAGCAAGGGGCAGCGGCTGTGTAGAACGAAAACACAAATCCTCAGGGGTGTGAGCGTTTCGAGATGAGTCGTATACATGACATAGCTGGTCGTCAGTGACCATGTGGCCTAATGGATAAGGCGTCGGACTTCGGATCTGATGATTACAGGTTCGAATGTTGTCACGCTCGTTTTTTTCCAGTTCTGAAAAAGAAACATACCGTTTTAATGTAGCAATTGAGCAGTACGAAACCGTCTGAATGTTGCTGTTGACCATTTTTTGCTTGGAAATGCTCTTGAGCTTGAAACACACAACAAGACCGGTGTTAACTAGCGAAATGGTCAGCAGAGTGCCGACACCGCGAGTTTTGACTGGCACTTGCACATCTAAAACAACGACGAGAAAGTAACTCGTTCGGCTTTTGCGTCACATAAAGTATGTGTGTTAATTTTGACGCCACTAGCTCTGCATGCTGTCATGCAATTTCTTTACCTCTCAGAAATGATTATGACATAAAAGTGAAGTACGTGACGAGTGTGACGTTAGGAAAACATTAGGCAGCATGGAGAGATTCTGTATGGGACCACCCAACCCAAACGAGTACTGTGTGACGTGCTATCCGGCAGGTATTCAACGAGGTAGCCGGCTAGCTCTGTCGGTAGAGCGTCAGACTCTTAATCCTAGGGTCGTGGGTTCGAGCCACACGCTGGGCGGAACGGAATTTTGTTCCGCTGCAGATGTAAATTACCGTTTTTCTGATTGACGAGATGTAATGGAAATAGCAACTTTAAACTTTGCCTACGTCTCTGTCAGTCACAAGGAAACTGTATTTGAATGTGAAGGTGATTTTGTAGACATGTGTGGAAGACATGTTCTGAAATGCAAGTGTTGTTGTTTGGAGAGCACATCGGTTACGTGTCAGATGTGTAGCCAAGCAGTAATGGGTCGCCATAGCTGCAAATATTAGCCGGTAATATGAAGTGTTGTCAGCTGAAGTCTGATGATGCAGACGACCGTAAGGACGAAGTACCCAAAAGTACCACTAGGCCGCGCCTCTTTAGCTCAGTGGTAGAGCACTGCTCTAATAAACCAGGCATCGGAAGTTCCATCCTCACAGGAGAAAGATGAATTTTGGAAATCAGTTGCGCGTCGTGGCCGTATAGCAAACAGTATCTGTGATGACGAACAATTAGCGACAGGCGTTTTTTTAAGAAATACTCTCAGATGTGATTAAGGCGAATGGCGCAGATAAAGCATTTGCCAAAGCGGTACAGCATAAAGTGGGACGAGGCAGTCTGAATTACATTTTATAGATATATTTCTCATATATCTCAGAGCCTCTCGCGGTCGTCGTCGACGTCGTCGTCGTCGCCGCCGCCGCTTCTGCAGAAGTAGCAAATGGCTATCGTAGCAAATGCGGCGAGGGACGCCCTGCCTTCGATTCCGAATGCACAAAGTGTGTGGTCTTGTTTCTCAGTCTATATTTGGTCGGTCTCGTAAGAGGTTGAATGTAACGAATGGGTGGGAAAGAGCAAGGGGCAGCGGCTGTGTAGAACGAAAACACAAATCCTCAGGGGTGTGAGCGTTTAGAGATGAGTCGTATACATGACATAGTTTGTAGTCAGTGACCATGTGGCCTAACGGATAAGGCGTCGGACTTCGGATCTGATGATTACAGGTTCGAATGTTGTCACGCTCGTTTTTTTCCAGTTCTGAAAAAGAAACATACCGTTTTAATGTAGCAATTGAGCAGTACGAAACCGTCTGAATGTTGCTGTTGACCATTTTTTGCTTGGAAATGCTCTTGAGCTTGAAACACACACAACAAGACCGGTGTTAACTAGCGAAATGGACAGCAGAGTGCCGACACCGCGAATTTTGACTGGCACTTGCACATCTAAAACAACGACGAGAAAGTAACTCGTTCGGCTTTTGAGTCACATAAAGTATGTGTGTTAATTTTGACGCCACTAGCTCTGCATGCTGTCATGCAATTTCTTTACCTCTCAGAAATGATTATGACATAAAAGTGAAGTACGTGACGAGTGTGACGTTAGGAAAACATTAGGCAGCATGGAGAGATTCTGTATGGGACCAACCAACCCAAACGATTACGGTGGGACGTTCTATCCGGCAGGTATACAACGAGGTAGCCGGCTAGCTCTGTCGGTAGAGCGTCAGACTCTTAATCCTACGGTCGTGGGTTCGAGCCACACGCTGGGCGGAACGGAATTTTGTTCCGCTGCAGATGTAAATTACCGTTTTTCTGATTAACGAGATGTAATGGAAATAGCAACTTTAAACTTTGCCTACGTCTCTGTCAGTCACAAGGAAACTGTATTTGAATGTGAAGGTGATTTTGTAGACATGTGTGAAAGACATGTTCTGAAATGCAAGTGTTGTTGTTTGGAGAGCACATCGGTTACGTGTCAGATGTGTAGCCAAGCAGTAATGGGTCGCCATAGCTGCAAATATTAGCCGGTAATATGAAGTGTTGTCAGCTGAAGTCTGATGATGCAGACGACCGTAAGGACGAAGTACCCAAAAGTACCACTAGGCCGCGCCTCTTTAGCTCAGTGGTAGAGCACTGCTCTAATAAACCAGGCATCGGAAGTTCCATCCTCACAGGAGAAAGATGAATTTTGGAAATCAGTTGCGCGTCGTGGCCGTATAGCAAACAGTATCATTGATGACGAACAATTAGCGACAGGCGTTTTTTTAAGAAATACTCGCAGATGTGATTAAGGCGAATGGCGCAGATAAAGCATTTGCCAAAGCGGTACAGCATAAAGTGGGACGAGGCAGTCTGAATTACATTTTATAGATGTATTTCTCACATATCTCAGAGCCTCTCGCGGTCGTCGTCTTCGTCTTCGTCGTCGCCGCCGCCGCCGCCGCTTCTGCAGAAGTAGCAAATGGCCATCGTAGCAAATGCGGCGAGGGACGCCCTGCCTTGGATTCCGAATGCACAAAGTGTGTGGTCTTGTTTCTCAGTTTATATTTGGTCGGTCTCGTAAGAGGTTGAATGTAACGAATGGGTGGGAAAGAGCAAGGGGCAGCGGCTGTGTAGAACGAAAACACAAATCCTCAGGGGTGTGAGCGTTTCGAGATGAGTCGCATACATGACATAGCTGGTCGTCAGTGACCATGTGGCCTAATGGATAAGGCGTCGGACTTCGGATCTGATGATTACAGGTTCGAATGTTGTCACGGCCCTTTTTTTTCCAGTTCTGAAAAAGAAACATACCGTTTTAATGTAGCAATTGAGCAGTACGAAACCGTCTGAATGTTGCTGTTGACCATTTTTTGCTTGGAAATGCTCTTGAGCTTGAAACACACATAATAAGACCGGTGTTAACTAGCGAAATGGTCAGCAGAGTGCCGACACCGCGAGTTTTGACTGGCACTTGCACATCTAAAACAACGACGGAAAGTAACTCGTTCGGCTTTTGAGTCACATAAAGTATGTGTGTTAATTTGTACGCCACTAGCTCTGCATGCTGTGATGCAATTTCTTTACCTCTCAGAAATGATTATGACATAAAAGTGAAGTACGTGACGAATGTGACGTTAGGAAAACATTAGGCAGCATGGAGAGTTTCTGTATGGGACCACCCAAAGAAACGAGTACTGTGTGACGTGCTATCCGGCAGGTATTCAACGAGGTAGCCGGCTAGCTCAGTCGGTAGAGCGTCAGGCTCTTAATACTAGGGTCGTGGGTTCGAGCCACACGCTGGGCGGAACGGGATTTTGTTCCGCTGCAGATGTAAATTACCGTTTTTCAGATTAACGAGATGTAATGGAAATAGCAACTTTAAACTTTGCCTACGTCTCTGTCAGTCACAAGGAAACTGTATTTGAATGTGAAGGTGATTTTGTAGACATGTGTGGAAGACATGTTCTGAAATGCAAGTGTTGTTGTTTGGAGAGCACATCGGTTACGTGTCAGATGTGTAGCCAAGCAGTAATGGGTCGCCATAGCTGCAAATATTAGCCGGTAATATGAAGTGTTGTCAGCTGAAGTCTGATGATGCAGACGACCGTAGGGACGAAGTACCCAAAAGTACCACTAGGCCGCGCCTCTTTAGCTCAGTGGTAGAGCACTGCTCTAATAAACCAGGCATCGGAAGTTCCATCCTCACAGGAGAAAGATGAATTTTGGAAATCAGTTGCGCGTCGTGGCCGTATAGCAAACAGTATCTGTGATGACGAACAATTAGCGACAGGCGTTTTTTTAAGAAATACTCTCAGATGTGATTAAGGCGAATGGCGCAGATAAAGCATTTGCCAAAGCGGTACAGCATAAAGTGGGACGAGGCAGTCTGAATTACATTTTATAGATATATTTCTCACATATCTCAGAGCCTCTCGCGGTCGTCGTCGACGTCGTCGTCGTCGCCGCCGCCGCTTCTGCAGAAGTAGCAAATGGCTATCGTAGCAAATGCGGCGAGGGACGCCCTGCCTTCGATTCCGAATGCACAAAGTGTGTGGTCTTGTTTCTCAGTCTATATTTGGTCGGTCTCGTAAGAGGTTGAATGTAACGAATGGGTGGGAAAGAGCAAGGGGCAGCGGCTGTGTAGAACCAAAACACAAATCCTCAGGGGTGTGAGCGTTTCGAGATGAGTCGTATACATGACATAGTTTGTAGTCAGTGACCATGTGGCCTAACGGATAAGGCGTCGGACTTCGGATCTGATGATTACAGGTTCGAATGTTGTCACGCTCGTTTTTTTCCAGTTCTGAAAAAGAAACATACCGTTTTAATGTAGCAATTGAGCAGTACGAAACCGTCTGAATGTTGCTGTTGACCATTTTTTGCTTGGAAATGCTCTTGAGCTTGAAACACACAACAAGACCGGTGTTAACTAGCGAAATGGTCAGCAGAGTGCCGACACCGCGAGTTTTGACTGGCACTTGCACATCTAAAACAACGACAAGAAAGTAACTCGTTCGGCTTTTGAGTCACATAAAGTATATGTGTTAATTTGTACGCCACTAGCTCTGCATGCTGTCATGCAATTTCTTTACCTCTCAGAAATGATTATGACATAAAAGTGAAGTACGTGACGAGTGTGACGTTAGGAAAACATTAGGCAGCATGGAGTCATTCTGTATGGGACCACCCAACCAAACGAGTACTCTGTGACGTGCTATCCGGCAGGTATTCAACGAGGTAGCCGGCTAGCTCAGTCGGTAGAGCGTCAGACTCTTAATCCTAGGATCGTGGGTTCGAGCCACACGCTGGGCGCAACGGAATTTTGTTCCGCTGCAGATGTAAATTACCGTTTTTCTGATTGACGAGATGTAATGGAAATAGCAACTTTAAACTTTGCCTACGTATCTGTCAGTCACAAGGAAACTGTATTTGAATGTGAAGGTGATTTTGTAGACATGTGTGGAAGACATGTTCTGAAATGCAAGTGTTGTTGTTTGGAGAGCACATCGGTTACGTGTCAGATGTGTAGCCAAGCAGTAATGGGTCGCCACAGCTGCAAATATTAGCCGGTAATATGAAGTGTTGTCAGCTGAAGTCTGATGATGCAGACGACCATAAGGACGAAGTACCCAAGAGTACCACTAGGCCGCGCCTCTTTAGCTCAGTGGTAGAGCACTGCTCTAATAAACCAGACATCGGAAGTTCCATCCTCACAGGAGAAAGATGAATTTTGGAAATCAGTTGCGCGTCGTGGCCGTATAGCAAACAGTATCTGTGATGACGAACAATTAGCGACAGGCGTTTTTTTAAGAATTACTCTCAGATGTGATTAAGGCGAATGGCGCAGATAAAGCATTTGCCAAAGCGGTACAGCATAAAGTGGGACGAGGCAGTCTGAATTACATTTTATAGATGTATTTCTCACATATCTCAGAGCCTCTCGCGGTCGTCGCCGTCGTCGTCGTCGTCGTCGTCGCCGCCGCCGCCGCTTCTGCAGAAGCAGCAAATGGCCATCGTAGCAAATGCGGCGAGGGACACCCTGCCTTGGATTCCGAATGCACAAAGTATGTGGTCTTGTTTCTCAGTTTATATTTGTTCGGTCTCGTAAGAGGTTGAATGTAACGAATTGGTGGGAAAGAGCAAGGGGCAGCGGCTGTGTAGAACGAAAACACAAATCCTCAGGGGTGTGAGCGTTTCGAGATGAGTCGTATACATGACATAGCTGGTCGTCAGTGACCATGTGGCCTAATGGATAAGGCGTCGGACTTCGGATCTGATGATTACAGGTTCGAATGTTGTCACGCTCGTTTTTTTCCAGTTCTGAAAAAGAAACATACCGTTTTAATGTAGCAATTGAGCAGTACGAAACCGTCTGAATGTTGCTGTTGACCATTTTTTGCTTGGAAATGCTCTTGAGCTTGAAACACACAACAAGACCGGTGTTAACTAGCGAAATGGTCAGCAGAGTGCCGACACCGCGAGTTTTGACTGGCACTTGCACATCTAAAACAACGACGAGAAAGTAACTCGTTCGGCTTTTGCGTCACATAAAGTATGTGTGTTAATTTTGACGCCACTAGCTCTGCATGCTGTCATGCAATTTCTTTACCTCTCAGAAATGATTATGACATAAAAGTGAAGTACGTGACGAGTGTGACGTTAGGAAAACATTAGGCAGCATGGAGAGATTCTGTATGGGACCACCCAACCCAAACGAGTACTGTGTGACGTGCTATCCGGCAGGTATTCAACGAGGTAGCCGGCTAGCTCTGTCGGTAGAGCGTCAGACTCTTAATCCTAGTGTCGTGGGTTCGAGCCACACACTGGGTGGAACGGAATTTTGTTCCGCTGCAGATGTAAATTACCGTTTTTCAGATTAACGAGATGTAATGGAAATAGCAACTTTAAACTTTGCCTACGTCTCTGTCAGTCACAAGGAAACTGTATTTGAATGTGAAGGTGATTTTGTAGACATGTGTGGAAGACATGTTCTGAAATGCAAGTGTTGTTGTTTGGAGAGCACATCGGTTACGTGTCAGATGTGTAGCCAAGCAGTAATGGGTCGCCATAGCTGCAAATATTAGCCGGTAATATGAAGTGTTGTCAGCTGAAGTCTGATGATGCAGACGACCGTAAGGACGAAGTACCCAAAAGTACCACTAGGCCGCGCCTCTTTAGCTCAGTGGTAGAGCACTGCTCTAATAAACCAGGCATCGGAAGTTCCATCCTCACAGGAGAAAGATGAATTTTGGAAATCAGTTGCGCGTCGTGGCCGTATAGCAAATAGTATCTGTGATGACGAACAATTAGCGACAGGCGTTTTTTTAAGAAATACTCTCATATGTGATTAAGGCGAATGGCGCAGATAAAGCATTTGCCAAAGCGGTACAGCATAAAGTGGGACGAGGCAGTCTGAATTACATTTTATAGATATATTTCTCATATATCTCAGAGCCTCTCGCGGTCGTCGTCGACGTCGTCGTCGTCGCCGCCGCCGCTTCTGCAGAAGTAGCAAATGGCTATCGTAGCAAATGCGGCGAGGGACGCCCTGCCTTCGATTCCGAATGCACAAAGTGTGTGGTCTTGTTTCTCAGTCTATATTTGGTCGGTCTCGTAAGAGGTTGAATGTAACGAATGGGTGGGAAAGAGCAAGGGGCAGCGGCTGTGTAGAACGAAAACACAAATCCTCAGGGGTGTGAGCGTTTAGAGATGAGTCGTATACATGACATAGTTTGTAGTCAGTGACCATGTGGCCTAACGGATAAGGCGTCGGACTTCGGATCTGATGATTACAGGTTCGAATGTTGTCACGCTCGTTTTTTTCCAGTTCTGAAAAAGAAACATACCGTTTTAATGTAGCAATTGAGCAGTACGAAACCGTCTGAATGTTGCTGTTGACCATTTTTTGCTTGGAAATGCTCTTGAGCTTGAAACACACACAACAAGACCGGTGTTAACTAGCGAAATGGTCAGCAGAGTGCCGACACCGCGAATTTTGACTGGCACTTGCACATCTAAAACAACGACGAGAAAGTAACTCGTTCGGCTTTTGAGTCACATAAAGTATGTGTGTTAATTTTGACGCCACTAGCTCTGCATGCTGTCATGCAATTTCTTTACCTCTCAGAAATGATTATGACATAAAAGTGAAGTACGTGACGAGTGTGACGTTAGGAAAACATTAGGCAGCATGGAGAGATTCTGTATGGGACCACCCAACCCAAACGAGTACTGTGTGACGTGCTATCTGGCAGGTATTCAACGAGGTAGCCGGCTAGCTCTGTCGGTAGAGCGTCAGACTCTTAATCCTAGTGTCGTGGGTTCGAGCCACACGCTGGGCGGAACGGAATTTTGTTCCGCTGCAGATGTAAATTACCGTTTTTCAGATTAACGAGATGTAATGGAAATAGCAACTTTAAACTTTGCCTACGTCTCTGTCAGTCACAAGGAAACTGTATTTGAATGTGAAGGTGATTTTGTAGACATGTGTGGAAGACATGTTCTGAAATGCAAGTGTTGTTGTTTGGAGAGCACATCGGTTACGTGTCAGATGTGTAGCCAAGCAGTAATGGGTCGCCATAGCTGCAAATATTAGCCGGTAATATGAAGTGTTGTCAGCTGAAGTCTGATGATGCAGACGACCGTAAGGACGAAGTACCCAAAAGTACCACTAGGCCGCGCCTCTTTAGCTCAGTGGTAGAGCACTGCTCTAATAAACCAGGCATCGGAAGTTCCATCCTCACAGGAGAAAGATGAATTTTGGAAATCAGTTGCGCGTCGTGGCCGTATAGCAAACAGTATCTGTGATGACGAACAATTAGCGACAGGCGTTTTTTTAAGAAATACTCTCAGATGTGATTAAGGCGAATGGCGCAGATAAAGCATTTGCCAAAGCGGTACAGCATAAAGTGGGACGAGGCAGTCTGAATTACATTTTATAGATATATTTCTCATATATCTCAGAGCCTCTCGCGGTCGTCGTCGACGTCGTCGTCGTCGCCGCCGCCGCTTCTGCAGAAGTAGCAAATGGCTATCGTAGCAAATGCGGCGAGGGACGCCCTGCCTTCGATTCCGAATGCACAAAGTGTGTGGTCTTGTTTCTCAGTCTATATTTGGTCGGTCTCGTAAGAGGTTGAATGTAACGAATGGGT